>NW_016803103.1:268329-291240 GCF_001698545.2 Rhinopithecus bieti
TATATATATATATATATATAAAATTATATCCTCATAACAACTCTATTTGCAGATGGTAAAACTGAATTAGAGAGGTTAAGTAACCTGCCCAAAGACATAAAGTTATTTGGGAACAGAACTAGAATTCACATTCAGATAGTCTGATCTATTCTTAGATAATGCAACCTCCCTTTTACCAACTAAGTACATTACAGGCTTCTGGACTGACTTGGGCTAATTCCGTTGCTGTTCTGTTCTTTACATAATTCAAAAGGTTCTCAAAAGGTAGACTTTGGGCCAGAAACAGCTCAGGCCTGTAATCCCAGCACTTTGGGAGGCCAAGGCAGGTGGATCACTTGAGGTCAGGAGTTCAAGACCAGCCTGGCCAACATGGCAAAACCTTGTCTCTACTAAAAATACAAAAATTAGTTGGGCATGGTGGCATGCGCCTTTAACCCTAGCTACCTGGGAGGCTGAGGCAGAAGAATCGCTTGAACTCAGGAGGCAGAGGTTGCAGTGAGCCGAGATCACACCACTGCACTCCAGCCTGGGCAACAGAATGAGACTCTATCTCAAAAAAAAAAAAAGAAGGCAGACTTTTGAAGCTCCCTATTGAATAGGGGTAAGGAGAAAGAGGGGAAGGGGAGGGGGAGTTTCTGTCTAAGAAATGCTCACCTGAAACTGTGTCACCACCTGAGGGGAATGGGTTATTCAAAGCACCCTGGCATTTCTCCCCATACCCATGCTGAGAATCAACTGCTTTAGTGAAGCACGTTTAAAGGGAATATGCCATTATTCAGAGATAAAGGACCACAACCTGAACAGCTCTGAGTTCAGACCATAAGAGGTCACCAGAAAGTCCTCATTTCTTTTCCAAGGATAGAAGCTCTAAGACACAGTCAAAGACCAATTTGACTTCTTGTCTTTGAGTCATTAATAAGTTAATATGAAGTCAAATAACACCTTTCTTTAGATAAAAGTAAACGACCTGATAAATGCATAAAAGTGAAAAGATTTCATTCAAGCTTAACATCAAAAAGTATCCCATTTTTTGCTCAACATTTCACTTAAAATTCTTCTACACCCATTTAACTCCTTGTATTTTACTTAACACTGTAATCCCTAAGAAATGTCTGAGCTCCAGTGACAAAGCAATTCTTCTAAACTCCTTATCAATCTTTTAAAGTACTTTAAAAATAGCATGTCAATGCTGCGTTCTATGCCTTATCTTATAAATTCAATTAACATCATTCTGCTTTGAAAATCATCATCCAATGTACCACATGTAGAACATTTGCTTTGCTGTTTTACTTAAAAACAAGTATTCTTTTACTGTATAAATATTTAAAAACTCATTCAAGTACCTGTATAATATTTCAATAAGCCATACCAGCAAACTTACAAATTAGTATTTTAAAAATCATCAACTAAGTTCAAGAAATACATAAGAATGAATAGTGCTTGTTGTGTAAATACCAAATTACCAAATTGCATGCTTACATTTTGAATACTAGAGATAAACGAGTATTAACTGAACAAATCCTGTATGCCTGCTTTTTATATACACAACTTAAACTTTGTGTTCATTTAGTCAAAATGAATGTAAATTTTATAAAAGTATTTTATTTTATGAAAAAAGAGTATCACTTCAATGAAATAAATTGGCCTACTGAACATCAAGAGATGTGTAGTCTATGATAAATTAGCTGTTTTATTTAAAACTGTATATGTAATCCAATTTAAGCCAAGTCACAAAAGAATCCCAAAGGAATAAATGATATAAACTATGTAAGATTCTGAGCCTTCGATGTGGATAAACTTTCCTGAGAAATTATATCTACTAATTTTAAAAGTTGCTAAAACTAAATGGCAATGCAGGATATACATTTACTGTAGAAAGACTTCAGATTCATTCTGCCTATCTCGTTCTTTTAAGTGCTTGTGAGAATGTATGTGTGTACGTATGTATGTTTTCCATGCAGGGCAACATCTAATAAAATGACCTCAAAATGGAAGGTACTGCCTGAAAAAATAATCTGAAGCAAAGCATGTGAATATTGCTCAATGTGTGACTCTCCAAACTTTTACTTTTTTCTTATAATTTCAGTAAAAGACTGTAAGAGTTTTACCCAGAAACACTAAGCTTTGCCCCAGAGAATAAATGTTTATTCAGGAAAAAAAAAAATCATAAAACCTGACATAATTTTAAGTGCTCACAATATTTTCAGTTCTCCCTCAAAAGCAAAACTAATTATCCTCACCCTGAATATGGATAGGACTTTGTAACATATACCTAAAACGACTTGGTGTCATTGGATTTGAAACTAAGCAGTGGGCAGAAGCTAGAAGCACTTTGAAGACAGTTTTAGTAAGAGCCTGAAGAGTCATGAAAAAACTGTTAGAAGCCTGATAGCCTTTAAGAAAGTTTCAGGAAGGTAAGGGAAATATTAGAAAGCTGGAGAAAAGGAGATTCTTATGTGGTGGCAGAAAATTTAGAAACATTGTTGTATTAGTTCATTCTCACACTGCTATGAAGGAATACCTGGGTAATTTATAAAGAAAAGAGGTTTAATTGATTCATAGTTCCACATGGCTGGGGAGGCCTCAGGAAACTTAAAACCATGGCAGAAAGCACCTCTTCACAGGGCAGCAGGAGAGAGAACTGCTGAGCAAAGCAGGGAAAGCCCCTTATAAAACCATCAGATCTCCTGAGAACTCATTCATTATCACAAGAACTGGGTGCCTCCCACCAGGTCCCTCCCATGATACATGAGGAATATGGGAACTACAATTCAAGAGGAGATGTGGGTAGCAACACAGCCAAACCGTATCATTCTGCCCCTGCCCCCTCCCAAATCTCATGTCCTCACATTCCAAAACACAATCATGCCTTTCCAACAGTCCCCCAAAGTCTTAGCTCATTCCAGCATTAACTCAAAAGTACAAGTCCAAAGTCTCATCTGAGACAAGGCAAGTCCTTTACAGCAGCACCCCACTACCATACCAATTTACTGTATTAGTCCATTCTCACGCTGCTATAAATACCTGAGACTGGGTAATTTATAAAGAAAGGAGGCTTAATTGACTCACAGTTCCACATGGCTGAGGAGGCTTCAGGAAACTTACAATCATGGCAGAAGTCAGCTCTTCAAAGGGCAGCAGGAGAGAGAAGTGCCGAGCAAAGAGTTTTGGAAAAGCCCCTTATAAAACCATGAGACCTCATGAGAATTCACTCATTATCATGAGAACAGCATGTGGGTAACTGCCCCCATGATTCAATTACCTCCCACCAGGTCTCTACCACGACACATGGGGATTATGGGAACTATAATTAAAGGTGAAATTTGGGTGTAGCCACAGCCAAACCATATCAACTGTTGACTATAGGAACCAGAAAAGTAACAGGAAAAGCAAAAAATGTACCTAATGAACTGGGTGGTCTAGCAAAGCATTTAAGATGTTGCCTGGTTTCTTCCTGCTGCTATAATCAAACACAAAAGGAGAGAGATAAGCTTAAGAAATGACAACTAAACAAAAAAGGGACCAAAGACTTGTCCATTTTGTAAATCTCCAGCCTCTACAGACAGCAAACCATGCTAGTTATGAGACAGCTTCCAAGCAAACTTCAAATCCAGGCAATAGTAAGGAAATTATGGTAAAAATATCAAGCTGAAAAGGTGACTATAAAATCCTTTAAGATTTCTGAGAGATCCATGCAGTTCCTCAAATAACAGGGCTTCTAAGAAGCTTAAAGGCATTGTCCCTGCACAATCTCATCAAGAGGCCAAAATTAGGGAAACAATTATCTCAACAAAATTTATGAGTGTAGATTATTCTAATGGAGTAAGCTCCTATAAATCTCATTTATAGGAGACCCAAAAAGTGTTTTTGGCAGAAACACTACCAGCATTGACTGCAGAGCACAGAGATGCATGAAATGGAAAGAGGGGCTTTGGACTCCAAAATTTCTAACCACAGGAAGCAGGCTAAGAAAACTATCTAGCTCAACACACAGGCTACCTTCCATGAAAAAGGAAGAACTCAGTGAGCAGAGCAAAAAAACAAAGAACATAGAAAGGAGCCATGAAAAACTATGCTGAGGTAGGAATAGAACTTAGTTTTAATGAAGAAACTGCTAACATTTGCTTGGCTGGATTCCAAAACCGCTATGGAAATTTTCTATGCACTCGTGTGCACTTCCTGTCTTCCGTTTTTTTAAACAGAACTACCCACAGTGATATAATTTTATGCCTGACCCACCATTGTATGTCAGCTACTCAGGGCGGTGGGGGTGGGTTAAGAAACTTACCTCTTTTGTTTATAGGTCTTCAGATTGAGAGGAACTGGACCTAAGGAACATTATCTCTATCTCAATGTAATTTAGAAGATGACATTCTAGATTTTGAGCCGATATTGTAAAGAAATAATACTTAGGGTAGATGGGATAGTGCGTGTATTTTGCATGGGCAGGGAATGTAAATAATGTGCGGCCAGAGGATAGTCTGAGCTAGTTTTAAAACATAACCATAAATTCTTTGGCAATTCTCCCCTCAAAAGGTGGAGCCTCATTCCTACTGCCTTGATTGCAGGCCAGACCTAGTGACTTCTTTTTTTTTTTCAATTGAGGTGAACTTCATATACAAAAAATTAACCATTTTAAAGTATACAAATCAGTGACACTTAGTACATTCACAATGTGCAACCATCTCCTCTATCTAGTATCACATTTTCATCACCTCAAAAGAAAATACTTTACACATTAAGGAGTCGCTCTCCATCCTTCCCTCCTTCCCACCTGCTGCCCACCACAATTGGGTCCTGTCCTGGTCTCTGGTAACCACCAATTTGCCTATAATTCAATTGTAAGTTGTAAGAGTTCTCTATACAGTTTGCTTGGTTTTTTTTTTGTTGTTGTTGTTTGTTTGTTTTTAAAAACAGATAGGGTCTCATTATGTTGCCCAGCTAGTCTTGAATTCCTGGGCTTGGGCAATCGACCCATCTCAGCCTCCCAAAGTGCTGGTATTACAGGCATGAGCCACTGCACCCAGCTTCTATACATTTTGGATACTAGCCCCTTATCAGAAGCATAATTTGTAAATATTTTCTTTCATCCTACAGGCTGTCTTTTCACTTCTTGATAATTTATTCTTTTATGCACAAAAATGTTTAATTTTGATGAAGTTCAGTTTATCTTTTTTCTTTTGTTACTTCTGCTTTAGGATCATTCTCTAAGAATTCACTGACAAATCCAAAGTCATGAAGACTAACCCTATGTTTTCTTCTAAGAGTTTTAAAGTTTTAGCTCATACATTTAGGTTGCTGATCCAGCCAATCAGATCTTATACTAAAAGGCTGCTGTATTTGATAAGACACAGAGGTCTAATTTCATTCTTTTACATGTGGCTATCCAGCTGTCCCAGTACCATTTGTTGAAGAGACTGTTCTTTTCCCATTAAATGGTCTTAGCAACTCTGTTAAAAATCAGTTGGCCATAGATTTATGGGTTTATTTCCAGACTTTCTATTCCCTTGGTCTACATACCTATCCTTAAGCTAGTACTACACTGATTTGATCACTACAACTTAATATTAAGTTTTGAAAACAGGAAGTGTGAGTCTTCTAATGTGGTTCTTTTTTGATATGTTTTGGCTATTTGGGGCCCCTTTTTATTCCATATGAATTTGAGCACTGACTTTTCCTCTTCTGCAAAAAATAACCTGGAATTTGGAAATGGATCTTTAAAATCTGTGAACTGCTTTGAGAAGTACTGCCATCTTCACAATATGATGTCTTCTAATCTCTGAACACAAGATATCTTTCTATTGATTTAGGTCTTTTATTTTAGCAATGTTCTGTACTTTTCACTGTACAAGTTTTTCACCTCCTTGGTTAAATTTATTCCTTAGGTATTTCATTCTTTTGGATGCTATTATAAATGGCATTGTTTACTTAAATTCCTTTCTACATTTCTCATTGCTGGTGCCTAGAAATACAACTGAGTTTTGCGGTTGATGCTGTACCCTGAAACTTTGCCAAATTTGTTTACTAGCTCTAACAGATTTAGATGGTTGACAGATACCAACCAGGAAGCTGCTCTAGCTCATGGGGAGCTGAATAAAGGTATCTGCACCAGTCCCTCAGGGAACCACCAGACAGGTCAAAATGAAAACTACAGTTTTGTTTTTCAGAACAAGGTTCTTATTGTCCCCCTCCTGGCACCAGTGAGCTACACCAGGAATATGGGTTGCTGGCCCCATAGCTGCTGCTGAGCTAGAAAATAAAGGATTCTAGGTATATAAGCAAAAATGTCATAATGCTTTCTTATCAAAATCTGGCAGTCTTCCGGATGCTGTAAGTTTTCTATCAGATTACAGAGTTATGCAAAAGTTGATTTGTCAGTTTTTGCCAGCTTAATTAACAGTTGCTTCTGTGGAGATAATCGATTCTTGGAACTCCCTGCTCCACCACTCACTTGCTTTTAAAAACTAGAATGGGCTGGGCGCAGGGGCTCATGCCTGTAATCCCAGTACTTTGGAAGGCTGAGGTGGGTGCATCACCCAAAGTCAGGAGTTCAAGACCAGCCTGACCAATATGATGAAACCCGGTCTCTACTAAAAATACAAAAATTAGCCGGGTGTAGTGGCATGAATCTATAGTCCCAGCTACTCAGGAAGCTGAGGCAGGAGAACTGCTTGAAACTGGGAGGTGGGGGTTGCAGTGAGCCAAGCTCATGCCACTGCAATCCAGCCTGGGCAACAGAGCAAGACTCCGTCTCAAAAAAATAAATAAAATAAAAAATAAATAAAAGTAAAATAACACACGACCTGTGACAGAAGTGACAGTATTTAAGACTCGCTGAGACTTTACAACACATAAAAGAGCCGAAAGTCCTCTTTCGTTCTCTCTCTTGGACCACTCACTGCCTGAGAGGCCTGAATGAGTCATCGTGGAAGTGAATCCTCCAGCCCTTGTTCAAGCCTTCAGATGACTGGCCAGCCTCTGACGAACATCTTAGACTGCAATCTCAATAAGAAACCCTGAGAATCCTCACCTAACTAAAGACCCTCTTGAAACAGCAATCTACAAATACCCCCATGATAATAAGATGTGTGTTGTTTTAAGGTGCTATGTTTTGGGGGTAGCAAGATCATTTAAAGCTGAGACTCAAAAGAACCTAGCCCAGGCTCCAAGAGTTCTAAGGGAAAAGAGTGTTTTCAAGGCCACAGAGTATGAGCACATGCAAAGGCCCCTGAGTCAAGGAAAGATCCTTAAGCATGTTAACAACACACAGTAATAAAAATCTGAAAGATTAGTGTGAGCTTAAGCTGCAGCGAAGGAAGGAAAATGGTGATAGAACGAAGATCACCCAAAAGGGGCAGAAAGAAACGCAACCAATGACTGTAACAGTATTAAATAAGTAGAATAAAAAGCTGAATAATAATGATGCATAAACGTACGCCTTTGAACGGCCACAAGAAACAACTAGCAAAATTTAACAATTTAAAAACATTAACTGAGAGAAATCAAAAGAAATTAGGCTATCATCCACACAGCGAATCCAGCGGTAGGAAACAGGAAACCCCGAGGGCAAGAACCGGAAGGGTCTTACATCTCCCCATATCACCGCTACCTTACGCTTTGTAGTAATTAATGCACAATGACAACCCCGAAAAAAATATCTTTCTTGAAGACACTATTTACCCTTCTATGGACTATGAGTAGTGAAATTCATTGGTGAAAGCTTTTAAGTCTAGAATAGCAGGCTTCAAGTATCTCCTCACTAGGTATTCCATGACATGGCGCAAGATAAATACAGGCTCATGTATGCTGGCATATCTAAAGAACATGATTATAAGTCAGCTCTATGAAGATGCGCATTTCTCCTTGTCACTGGGCTCACCCATGTGAAAAAAGGTTTAATAATTGGTAAAAACAGTAAAAGAATGTTCAAAAAGATTCCAACTGGCATAACCAGTTTCTGAAAAATTAAAAACTGATTTAATTAAGCAAGAATAATTCTATTTAGATAGGCAGAAAGATCGTGAGATTTTTTTAAATTGAAACTTTTATGGGAGAACACACTGTTATAAGAATACATTTTCAATCAGGTAAAGCAATACAAATAATACACGTGTTTTCAGATTTTATGACTATTTGAATACCAAGGGTTATTCTCCTCTATATCTTTATCCAGAAAAAAAATAACTTGAAACACAGAGGCAAAAAATAATTAGCAAGGGATAGAAGCATCAGACACTACAAGCCAGGTGCAGTTGGCTCACACCTGTAATCCCAGCACTTTGGGAAGTCCAAGTGAGTAGATTACTTGAGGTCAGGAGTTTGAGAACAGCCTGGCCAAAAGGGTGAAACCCCATCTCTATTAAAAATACAAAAATTAGCCAGGCATGGTAGTGTGCGCCTGTAGTCCCAGATACTCATGAGGCTGAGGCAGGAGAATCGCTTGAACCCGGGAGGTGGAGTCAAGATTGCAGTGAGTCAAGATTGCGCCACTATACTCCAGCCCAGGTAACACGGTGAGACACTGTTTCAAAAAAAAAGTATTAGACACTACAAAATGTGGTAAATAAATACAACTATTTTATTTCGTTATTTAAATGTAGTAACACCAGCATAAAGTAAAAGGAACTAATGGCTAGTTTAATATGCCAGGCCCTTTTACGTCCCACCTGCAACTCCTATTCTGCTATGGTACGCTTTATCTACAGCATAGCTGGCGACCAGTTAAAAGAAAATTCCAGAAGATATGACACAAAATTGTCCAAATTCAAGACAATATTTATTTAACAAACCCAGAGTTAGTATCAACTAGATACTAGGTACTGTGCAAGTTCATCCTATCAACATTACATTCCAGTAATCACTAATTCTTAAGACATCAGAAAAAGACAGCAAATGTATAATGCAAACCAAATATATTTTGAGATTCAAAGAAAAAACATATCTTACTTGTATAATAAAACAGTAAGTGCTTTTATTTAAAGAAACAGAATTATAGAAAAGTAACTCAGCAGAAAAAAATCAACTTTTTGAAGATAATTACAAACCGAATTTTCTTCTTCCTCTTCCAGTTCTCGTTGCTGTTCCTCATGTCTTTTAGCTTTAATCTCCATAGCTTCTGTGATCAGGTCTCTTAATATTGATACAGGTTTTGCATTCTTGATAAAAGGATGCTAAAAAAGTAGAATTCAATGGTATAAATTCAAAAGATTTTTCTGAATTATAGCTAACAAATGTGAAAACAACATGTAAATGTTAACCAGGATCACAGGCTTCAACAATTGTTTTTTCATCTAGAATTAAATGTATAGGTTAAGAAAATAGAATATGGCCACTGCCTAGAAATAAAGAATTTGCTTTGGGGCTTGTTTTCAAAAAGAAAAAAAAAAACTTAAAGCACACATACAAAAATACAACCCTGTAAATAAAACTACATTATCCTTAAAGATCTAATTGTCCAAAGGAAGTGTACATTAGGAGTAAAACAATTAAGTTAAAATATGATTACAGATTATATTACACATAAAAATAAACTTATTTTGGTACTGAGTTACAGAATTTAGTTAATCTTAATAAGCTGACAGCCAAAATCAGGGGCCAAAAAAAAAGCAACTATTTTGTTACTTCTTTAACATATTTTCTGTTTTACTGTATCTTAAGTAATTTAACCTCTTCCAAAGACAAAAATATTTTTTCAGAACATGAATGCTGCCTAATTTCTTTACCATATATAAAATAACTTGTCACTTTTAAAAAAATATCACCCTGATCTAGCTAAAATAGCTAAGCTCTCTACAATTCTGATAAAGAGAAGGAAAACCATCAGAATAGACCTAGGTTTTAAATTTCTTTTTACTGAGAAGGAGGGACACGAGAGAAAGTAGAGTGAAAGGTTATAATTTGGGATAGATAACCTAAATTTGGGGCAGCAATCAGTTTCAGTAATTTTCATAGTTATATGTCAGTAGATAGTGTCGGGTAAAAGTGACCTGAGTGAGTGCGTGAGTGAGTGAGCGAGCGAGTTATTTGTTTGTTTTTTGTTTGAGACAGGGGCTTGCTCTGTTGCCCAGGTGCGAGGACAATGGTGCAATCATGGCTCACTACAGTCTCGATCTCCTGGGCTTAAGTGATCCTCCCACCTCAGTCTCCGTAAGTGCTAGGAATACAGGCATGAGCCACTGCACCCAGCCCTGAGTTATTTTAATAAACACCAATAGAACACAAAAATATATTCAAAGACAAAAAAACTGTGCTGAAGAAGAAATAGATATTTGAAAGAGGCTTTTAAAATGGCAAACACATCATTTGGGACAACCATAAGAAAGAACTTTTTCAGAGTACAGAAATATTAAAATCAATTGTAAAGAACCAGTAAATTATTTTAGAACAGTTATAGATTAATCTTACCAGATAAATTAAGTCCTGTTAACATATCTGTGGTAGAGACTCCTGGTCATACACCAAAATAGAGTTGTGGTTGGACCTATAATTGCCCAACTGGATCCTACATTTCTCAGCTTAACCCATTCAGGTAGTTATATGCGACTAAGTGAATGTGGGGGGAAATACTGTGTTCCATTTCCTGGCTTGGGCTATGGAGGGCTCCTTGTTACTAATGGATAAGGGTGAGAGGTCAGGTTCTCCCAGAGTCCTATACTGGTACTGTGGGGAGTAGTCTCATTTTAGCTGATTGGTGGTGAAAGTCGTGACCCTTCACCAGACTGCCTCTGACCCCACTCCTCAGTTAGGGAGGGGATACTTTCTACACTGCCTTGTGGAGATGAAAGCCTTAGCTTGACACTCAGTCTTCTCTGACAGCACCTCAGAAGGACTGGACAGCCTCAAAAGGGTGGAAGTCTAGGTTCTCCATTTAGCCTTTGCTGGTGGGGTAGGCCATAGTTCTCTTGGTGGTGTCTGGATAGAGTAGAATGGTTATCGTCTGAAAGTTTTCTGTCTTACTAGGCTGTCCATTTCTCCGTCCTTCTGCTTGAGAGAGCAGGTTTTTAGTTTGTGTCCAATGTTGTTTCTGGGTTGTTGGCTTCTCCACTACTCAGTGTGGGATAAATGAGGTAAAAAGAAACCCCAGGGAACTCACAGCTATGTCTTTCCTTGGGTCCCACCATCTTTAGCAAGTCTATTGCCTTCTTTCCACCTTTCAGTCTTTTTATGCTTGTTTTATATACTTATAATGTGCAAGGTTTTAGCTGTACTTTAATAAGGACAGAGAAAAATATGGTTACTCAATCTGTCTAGCAAAAGAAATCCCTTCTTCAATTCACTTTAAGCACTTGTTTTATCTGAAATGTTTTTATATAAATAATTAATTTTGAACTCTATCAGTTTAGAAATTGATAATTCAGAACATGAACAAAATTTAAGAGGAAGTATTTCAGATTTTAAAAGAATAAACTTTTCAAGCAGTCTTAATTTTTAAAATACATCATCAAGAATGTGATAGGTTGATCTGCAGTAATTTCTGTCTTCTCATTACTTTAGGTGGTTTAAGAATCCTCACCCTCTTTAATTTTATTTTAGATACATTTAGAAATAGGAAATCTATTGCCTTTTANCAGTAATTTCTGTCTTCTCATTACTTTAGGTGGTTTAAGAATCCTCACCCTCTTTAATTTTTATTTTAGATACATTTAGAAATAGGAAATCTTTATTGCCTTTTAGAATCTGGTACATTCATCTTTTTCTTGTTGAAATACTTTACAAAACCCTTCATATAATCAGCCCCTTGCCTGACATAAATATTATATATATATTTTTTAGTTTCCATTTTTCACCGTTCATGTATTTTTTTAAGTTATATGTATTCAAATCATCCATTTTTCTTTTGTTTTATTGCACTAGAATGAATATATAAATATTCTCCTATGTTAATCCCTAGTTCTTTCCTATTTCCCTTTTTCGTTTTTGTTTTTTTAACATTTAAGACCTTAATCTATCTGGAAATTACTTTGGTGTGTTGTGGTGAAGATCTAAGTTAATCCTCCCAACACCCCCCAAAGGCGGGCAGTTATCTCAGCACCATTTTTACTTTAAGTTGTTTCTCCCTCACTGATTACAAATGTTATCTTCATGATATGCTAGTTTCCTTTGTATATTATATACCATTTCTGGGCATTCAATTCTGTTTCATTATTCTATCTCATACTGGCGTCATATACTTTTCCAAGCATTTAACAAAAAGATGTAATTTGTTTATTAAACATAAAATTTGATTTTTCTATTAAATCAATCACTATATAATTCAGATAATGTTTATCTTTATTTTTTGCCTATATTGTTTCTCAGTGACTGAAAACGGAGTATCAAAATATCCCAACTTACTTATTTAGATCAACCTCTTATGTCTTTAATTTGTAACATACAATGCTGTATTAATATACCAAGTTTATAACTATATCTTCCTTTATATTATGTTTTTTATCAATATTAAGTGACTCCTTCCTCATTTACTGATTTCTGCTGTCAATTTTGCTTTTTTGATCATGTTATTCATAGTATCTTTTTATGAGTTTTATTAAAATTTCATTGCCTGTTTTTAACTTTTAACCCATTCTTTTAAGTATGCCTCACACAGAAACATGAGTTGGATTTTATATAAGTTTGTAAGTTTAGCTCGTGTAGAAAGCATGGAGTTGCGTTTATCTTATGAACTAAGTGAACCATTTAGTACTTAACTAAATATTATTTAATAAAAAAATTAACCATTTATGTTAGTTTATAATTATATGCTAATGCCATTTTTATAATTGTTTTACATTATGTAAAACATAAATGTTTTATCATAATATTCTATCATAAATGTTTTACATTTGCCATCTTGTTTTTTCTGCATTCTTTTTTACGTTGCTTTGCAGTTTTAATTTTACCTGCTGCTAACCTTAAAATGCCTTTAAAAATATACACATAGTCCCTGACTTACAAAGGTTCAATTTAGGATTTTTCAACTTTACAATGCTGCAAAAGTGATATGCATTCAGTAGAAACCATACTTGGAATTCTGATAGCTGATACTTTCCCAGGCTAGTAATATATGGTACAATACTCTCTTCTGGTGCTGAGCATGGAGGTATTAGTAAGTCCCAGCTCCCAGTGAGCTATGCGATAATGAGGGTAATTAATCAATATTCTATAGTGTACTGTGTTGTCAGCATTTCTTGGATAATGTGTTTTGTGTTTTCACATTCAATTGTATCTACAAAACACTCAACTACACTAATTTATGTGTTCTGGGCATGTTTTTGGTAGGCTAGGCTAAGCTAGGATAGGTGTATTTTAACATGTTTTTGACTTACAATATTTTAAACCTTCATTGGGGTTGATCAGGACCTAACTCCATTGTAAGTTAAGAAGCACCTGTACTTAAAAAATTGGCAATTTGTCTGATAAAACTTCTCTTCTGACTCAAGAATACTCAAATAATATGGTCTTGCTCTTCAAGTACCCTTTTAACTTTATTAGCCACTTCCTCTTTGTTGATCAAAACCATGTCTGCAGCAGTTATACAGGGAAAGCACAAGTACAAATGAAATTGGACATACTGAGATTTTGAGATTAAGAATGTTAAGCTCTATAGACTAACTGTAGCATGACACTATTGTGAATTCACAATGAACTGCATAAAAACAGGGTTGCGGTAAACTGGATGAACCAGATAAGTATATTGGCTTTTCTTAAAAATAACTGCAGCTTAGAAGGGTAGTTTATACATTCCCCTGAGAAGATAAAGTATGATGTAGTTTGAAATTTCTATACTTTGTTAAAGAAATGTAATTCTGCTGGTTTCTAGTTTCTGTAGTGTTGGTCTTCTCTCGCTTTTGTTAATATATAATCAGTCACTAAATCCTTCTCATTCTTTCATCAGATTTACTATTTTCTATTTTGGCAACTATTTTTTTAAACTCAGGTCCTTAACAATTCACACCTGTATTATTACAGTGCCTCCTCATTCTATTTATACACTTCGTTGCAATATTATGCTATCAAAGACATTCTTTTCTTACATTCTCCTGTTTACATATGTAAGTAAAGTGGCTCTCAGACAAAATTGAGGCATCTCATCCTAGGCATCAGTATACCCTTCTTACTTTACTGTTGTCTGTATCTAAACTCTGACACTATTTCTCTAACTGGTGTTTCTGCTCTGGCTAAGCAGATCTTACTGTGTTCTAAGATATATCTCCCATTTTTTTGTCTTTGTTCATATTGTTCATACCATTTCTCCTCCCTAAAATGACCTATTTCTTCTGTAGGAGGTATCTGTGATTATCGTATCCATTCTTCTACTTTTACATTTATTAATCATATAGGCTGTGCATCATGAATGTAACTTCTATATTGTATTGTAATTTTTTAACATTTCTGTCTTTCATTTCTCAAAGAATATAACTTGTTTTTTGTGTGTTTTTGGGGTGTGTGTGTGTGACCTTTCTACTAGTTTGTCAAAAATTTTTAGAGTAGGACAGGAGTCTTTCCTTTCTTATTGCTCTGCTCTCCTCTAGGACACTGTCTTTGTTTTTATAGCTGTTTGAAGTTGCGTTGTAAGTACCTCTGTTTTCCAACTTGACACAAACGGAAGAGATCATGGAAGACTGGTCACTGACTTTATTTATTTATTTTGAGACAGAGTCTCACTCTGCTGTCCAGGTTGGAGTGCAGAGGCGCGATCGTGGCTTGCTGTAATCCCCATCTCCCGGGTTCAAGTGATTCTCCTGCCTCAGCCTCCCAAATAGCTGGGACTGCAGGCATGCACCACCATGCCTGGCTAATCTTTATATTTTTCGTATAGACGGGGTTTCACTATGTTGGCCAGGCTGGTCTTGAACTCCTGATCTCAAGTGATCCACCTGCCTTGGCCTCCCAAAGTGCTGGGATTACAGGCGTGAGTCACCGTGCCTGGTCACTTACTAACTTTAGATTCCAGGTTGCCCACCAGCAGGTATAAGGATCATCTCCAGATCGGGAACTCCAGTGCTAACAGACTGAAACTGAACCTTGTCTTTTAACATCTCTAGGGTTTTAATTTCTTTATCTTTAAAAACTACTAAAATTTCAACTTAATAATCTCAAAGGATCCTTCCCATCTATGATTTTTAAAAATTTATACAATATTCTGTGTCATAGAAAATCAATCACTATTTTTAAAATCCATCATGAATTTTTTTTAAATATTGTTTCTTTGTTTACTGGAAATGAATATGGTATAATCTGTACATGTAAGCTATAGATATATGTCAACAAAAATTTGGCAATCAGATTGTCCACTAAGAGTTAAACTATGATTTAAATCAGGGGTCCCCAACCTCTAGCTGCAGACTGGTACCTGCTGTGGCCTGTTAGGAACTGGGTTGCACAGCAGGAGGTGAGCAAGCATTACAGCCTGAACTCTGCCTGCTGTCAGATCAGCAGTGGCATTCGATTTTAACAGAAGCACAAACCCTATTGTGACCTGCGCATGTGAGGGATCCACATGCTCCTTATGAGAATCTAACTAATGCCTGATGATCTGAGGCAGGACAGTTTAATCCTGAAACCATCCCACCTCTGCTCATCATCCATGGAAAAACTGTCTTCCATTAAACCAGTCCCTAGTGCCAGAAAGGCTGGAGACAGCTAATTTAAATCATAACAGATAAGACATACAAAACTCTTTGAAGAGACAGAATGGTTTCTAGGCTTCCTGCCAAATAAGACTCTAATGAGGCCAAAGATAATTATCCTATCCAAAAAAAAAAAATTTAAATCAGAAGTTTGTTAGGTTAAATACACACATATTACCTTTACTATGTATGTATTAAGTACTGGATACTAGGAATCTAAAGGTAGTACCCTTTGGACTACTTTAAAATACATATATATTTCAGCAGGGCGAGATAGCTCATGCCTATAATCCCACGAATTTGGGAGGCCAAAGTGGGCAGATTACATGAGCCCAGGAGTTAGAGACTAGCCTGGGCAACATGGCGAATCCTGTCTCTATGAAACAGACAAAAGTTAGCTGGGTGTGGTGGCATGCATCTGTAGTCCCAGCTACTCAGGAGGCTGAGGCAGAAGGATAGGTGGAGACCAGGAGGTAGAGGTTTCAGTGAGTGAGATCATGCCATTGTACTCCAGCTGGGGCAATACGGTGAAACCCTATCTCAAAAAATATATGAGCCGGGCACGGTGGCTCACGTCTGTAATCCCAGCACTTTGGGAGGCTGAGGCAGATGGATCACTTGAGGTCAGGAGTTCGATACCTTCCTTATCAACATGGCAAAACCCTGTCTATACTAATAATACAAAAATCAGCCAGGCATGGTGGCACACACCTGTAATCCCAGCTACTTGGGAGGCTGAGGCATGAGAATCACTTGAAACTGGGACGCAGGGGTTGCAGTGAGCTGGGTGCCACTGCACTCTAGCCTGGGTGACAAAGTGAGACTCCATCTCAAAAAAACAAAAAATTAAATTAAATTAAATTAAATTAAATTAAATTTAATTTAATTTAAAAATACACACACGCACATACATATATAATGCATACATATATTTCAAATGAATATTGACAATATTTCAAAATAAATGTTTTAATCAACTTTTGGGGAAAATAAATCTTTACCATCTAAACCATTAATTTTGAAAGGTAATATTTGCACATAACCCAAATCTCAAAAGTCTCATAAACAGTATTCATCAAAAAGCAAGTCTCCATCCCAGTCCTGCCCCATCCATAGTTAGTTACCTTCTCTGGAGGCCATTTTTTTTGCTTATTTTTCTAGAGATACTCCATTATAAGCATTAAGATAGGTATATATGTTGTGTGTACGTAGGTGTATTTTTCCAATCACTCTCTTTCATGGACTTTAAATTGTTTCCAACTTGTTCACAGATATTTAGGATCTTTCCAATCTTTTAAAATTTCAATGTTCTATGAATATTTTTACACATATGTTATATCACACATGGTTAAATATTTCTGTAGAATAAATTCCTAGAAGTGCAATTGTTGGATCAAAGAATATATGGATTTTTATTTTAAATAGATATTGCTGTACTGGCATCTATGGAGATTGAGTACCAAGTTACACTTTCATAACAATAAACATTATACTTAAGAGCATGTTTCCCATACCCCTCAACACATCCTTTTGGAAAAACAGGACTTTGGAAAGTTACTTTTTTTTTTCCTTTTTTCTTTTTTTGTCCTTTTAACCCAATGATTCTTTTAGAGACAGAGAAGTCACTTTTACAAGAACCATGTTTTCATTCTTTTGTTACTTAACAATAGAAATCATTTTGCAAATATCAAGTTTTGTTAACGTGAGACATGCTTATTATTAGTTGAAAGTTCTAAGGCTACTCTGTTGGGAAAATTAAGATTCACAAACACCTATTATAAATATTAAATTATTTCCATTTGCATTAAATTTTAAGGTAGATTTTAAAATCTACTGACATTCTGGATACAAAGTCTACTTACAATTATTCTATCAAAAAAAAAGTGAAACTCTGAAGCTCTTCCTTTAGATAATCCTGTAAGTGATATTTACAATGTGATAAACCCTTCAAGGAGTCCAGGGATCTTGTACTTACATATTTTATAGTGGAGCAAAAAGTCAAAGGATAAATGCTGAGTCAAGGAACAGAAGGAAAAAAAACATGAGAAATCGTAACTATGAAGACAAAGATTCCTTTCTGAAAGGAAAATGCTTTGGAAATTTTGTTTTAAAACAACACTGCAGGGAATGAGGGGATGAGAGGGGAAGAAAGAAAAGAAGAGAACAAAGAGGAGAGGTAAGAGGAGGGGAATGGAGATTTACATCTTTAGAAATCAGTTATGAAACACACAGCAATTCTGGCCAATGTCAGAAAGCTGAAAGGTATGAAGAAAATATCCTTCCTTTCGAGGCACAAGCACTGACCTGTAAAAGTTGTGTTGCAGTAGCTCTCTGCTCAGGATTCTTCACCAAACACTTTTTAACAAAATCGGTGAAATCATCGGACCAAAGTTCTGGCTTTCTGAATGTCGGTGGTGGATTTGTGGGAATCATAAAAATAGCCTAGTGCAAAGGAAATATCCAAAAGACAGTAAGAATCACAGTAGCACAATCAAATAAACAAATCTCTTTATCTTTTATCAGACTCTAAATTTGAAAACAAATTTAAGCTGTTCTAGGATTTCCAGTAAGTCTGAAATTCAGGAAGCCAATCCATCTGCTCCTAATGTAATCATTTCCCATTAAATTTCCTCTATTTGAATTGTAGCTCATTGAGCACATCATTCTTTATTTTACCTATTACTTTTTTTATCAGTCTCCAAAGAAGACTACATTTCTGACCCACTAACGATATTCCCTAAACAGATATATTCCCAAATTTTGCTACTACGTGCCAGATTTACTTCGTTTCAGTTTTATATAAGTACTGCTGCTTCAAATGGGTAGTAGGAGTCCAATTTGCTTTTGCAATCCAGAATATTTAAGTAAAATTACTGCTATAATATGAAATAATACTTGATAGTGCCAAGACTTTTATTTCTTTTAAATACGAGTCAAAATTTCAAATGAAAAATTTCAAAGTAATACACTACTTTAATTTATCACTAATGATTCAGTACTAATAATTTAGTGGTAATGACAATACATTCAGATAGCTCAAAATTCAAAAACCACAGAAAGACTCCATCTCATCTCTCGCCTCCTAGAGAGTCACCCTGGTATGCTTTTGCTTTTAATCTGAGTATGTTTATGACCCAAGAAGTAGATTAAAAAAACAAAAACAAAAACCTGAAGACATTCTAAATATGAAATACAAAAGTCAGTTAGGGGGCTAATGTAGATGTCCCAACGTGAGTAATAAAATGTTTTGGAAGAAATGAAGCATGAGATACTTCAAAGGAGGAACCAAGAGTACCTGCTAATAATATTGTTTTGGAGAGGTGAAAAAGGGAAGCATGAAAAATTACTCCAGAATTCAAGAAATAAGAAATAGGTACCTTAAATTGCAAGGCACTCAGGTATTTTAATAATTCCCTATATCATTTTTTTGAATGCCCTCAGAATATGCAGCCATTTACTACAATGCATTATCATTGGTTTCTAACTTGGAAAGTGAACCAAGGGACTTTCTGTGGACACAGCAGCAAAGACTCAATATCCAAGTCTGTTGATTATAGGTTAAGAGTCAATCCTTTTACCAGTATATGCATCTTCTTTCATAAAAGGTAAATTCTTTAATAGATTAGAATATTTTTGTGTACCTCACGTCATGCTATACTTATTACATCTATGGTAGTCTTTCAAAAGCAGTGTAGCCAGTATTATAAAACAATAAACATCTTTCAATCAAATATTTATAAAGCATTTTTGTGTGTTCAGAACAATGCTTAATTTAGAGGTATCAAAACAAAGGGCCACAGGCCAAATAGTGCCAGTGGACCTATTTCGTTCAGACAACATCAATCTCACATTGCCACAAGGTATGAATCTGCTGTAATTAGGCTCATTTAAACTAGGACATATGTTCTTCCTTTTGCATGAGCCCTATCTAGCCTGGCTCAATTATCTACTTTATGTGATGGTCCCTTTAAATATCAGATATTGTAAACCTGGCTATTACAGATTTTAAATAGGATACATATCTCAGACCCCCAGAGCTCACAGTTAACTTGTGGAGAAAAAAACAAACACATATGAAACAAATAGCAAACAACAGAGTGCCAAACAATGAAATTCTGCCTGCAAATAACCTAATGAAACTCAGACGGCTCCACAGTTGAGGCAGAACCTAATAAGGCTTTAAAAAATGAGTAAAATGGGGTTAAAAGCAGCTGCTAGAAAAGGCACACAAAACCACCTGCTACTTCCAACTAGAGAATAAAAATAAATTTGAACTCTCATCTCTGCAAAACAGTTCAAAGGACTTACATGAGCCCCTATATAGACTGACCTCAAACTACAGGTAAATTACACTAGATTGTCTAGATAAATATTGTTCATCTGCACTTCTGTTGTAAACTGGGGGATAACACAGTGATTTATGTCCTTGAAGCCAATGCTCTCCTTTGAACTTTGAGGCAATGAGTTGCAGTCTTATCTTCAGATAATCTTAACATATAAGGCTCACCTTAGCAGTAGCTATTAGAAACCCAAGGATAAAAAGCTTAACTCTAACTCTTATTTACCCAGTACTCTCATAAAGTGAACCTCAAATGTCACAGTCTACCCTCAAATATGCATTGAACAAGCATGAACACCAAGCATACAGTCCAAACAAATAAGTCTTAGCGTATGATCTATACCAAAATGTCTCCAGGAAAACCACTATGCCATGTATTTCCATTTTTTAAGGTTAGATCATCAATAACAGATTTTCTTGCCAGCCTTACTGTACTAATTTAACTAATTTAACCTAATAAGGAACAACAGAGGATCCTCTTAAGAATCTCCAGGTTTCATATGAGTTTATTAGGTAATAGGCCCCTTCTATAGAAAGTTTTGGCAATCAGTGGTTCACTTTAGACTAACAATTCATTCCCTTGCCACCAACCAAATCACAGGGACACACATTACAGCCATATAATTTATCTTATCTCTAACACCATTTTGATTGAAGAATGTTAGTAAAATAAATGACATGATTATCCTTGTGTTTGTTTCTACACAATGTGTTGCTTAACTACATACCAAACCTCTGATTATGTTTCTAAAAGAACTACTCTGATCACAAGTAGTTTAAGAGGCCAAGAAATCTAGGTGCTTCAAAACAACTAATTATCTTCATGCCTGAAATGTCATGCCTTAGACTGCAGGAGTACCCAGGAGATGTGGAAAGGGTTGAAAATGAGAAGTTACAATGACTGAACTTTATAATCTCAGTGGAATGAGTCAACACATGTCTGAATCTACAGCAGCTGAGTTTGTGAATGTATAGAAGTGATGGGCATGCCAGAATAACAAAGAAATTCATACCATTATTTAAGAACCTCAGATATATGAGCAAAAGGTTATCTTCACAACAAATAAATGAGATAAAGGATGAGAAAACACTATAAAACTACAAAGAAGTAACAAATATAACTGTTTCCTGACAGCAAACATAATATACAGGTAATAAGCTAAATACAATTTAAAAATAATTTCTGGAAAGGAAATAAAGTAATTACACTAATTTATAAAAGACAGTACAAATAAAAGCAAACGGTACAATGTGATGAGGCCAATACTGGACATAAGACAGAAAAACTGGCTTGAGTTCTAAATCACTACCTGACTGTGTGGCTTTAGTATCATTTTGGTTTTTTTTTCCAAGTAAGGAGGTTGAACTGGATGTTTATCAGGTCCCTTACCAGGTATAAAAAGACCCTGGCACTCTTTACCGGGTATTTAAAAACCTTGGCACTCTAACTGCCTAGCAATTGAAGGGTAAAATTATACTAAACAAATTGCTAGTTAGAAAAGGGATGGAGAAGAGGAAAAAGAGGGAAGGATAGGAAAAGACCTTTTAGATGTTTATATAAAAATGTGAATCTAGGCCGGGCACAGTGGTTCAGGCCTGTAATTTCAACACTTTGGGGGGCTGAGGGAGGTGGATTACCTGAGGCCAGGAGTTCGAGACCAGCCTGGCCAATATGGTGAAACCCTGTCTCTCCCAAAAAACAAAAATTAGCCAGGCGTGGTGGGAGGCACTTGTAATCCCAGCCGCTCAGGTGGCTGAGACAGGAGAATTGCTTGAACCTGGAAGACGGAAGTTACAGTGAGCCGAGATCACACCATTGCACTATAGCCTGGGCAACAAGAGGGAAACTCCGCCTAAAAAAAAAAAAAAAAGTGAATCTAAATTTTTATCACCACTTCCTCAAAAGCAAATATGAAATATACAGAAATTTTGAAGAGAACAGTAAATCTAAAGTGAATATTTCTCCTATAATAATGTTTCCACAGTAAGCACAGAGTTAAAGTATTGGCACCATGAACTCACAATTCACTCCAGCTCCAGTAGCAATCATTAATCTGGCCAAGAAAGGCCAATGTGCCAGCCTGGAAACCAAATTAAGGGAGAGGGTGCAGCTGGTATTCTGGCAGTACAAAGCAAATAAGAGAACCAGCTCTAGACGGCACTGGGTACATAACAGCACCATTACTGGTAACTATCTGACCTATTTACTCTATGCCTCTGTTCCCACATCTTAATATGCGAATGTTAAGGCTGTTCTGAATTTTAAATAGATTAATACATGTAAAACACTTAGAATAATGCCTGCTACAATTGTAAATGCTCAATAATATGAGCTATTATTAACCTAATTTTACAACTGAGGCTCACAAGAGTAAGCTAGCTCATTCAAGATCACACAGCTAGTAAACTGAATGTCAAAATTAGAACTCAAGTTTGATTCCTTAGCATATGCTACCTCACATTACCTCTACGTTTCCATTAAATTTCTGCTGCACATAATTTTAAGATAAAGGCTCTGTTATATACATTCAGTCTCTAGAAAAAAATGGAAAAGTATTTGTAACAAAGATGATTATAGTTTTACTATCTTTAACAGTAGAAAACTGAAGAAAAAAAAGCCAAACAATTGAGGGTGCTAAGTAAACTATATATGAATAACATAAAGTAACATATTGCCATAAAAAGTGACAAACGTGTGAATTACAAAACCACAAAGAACAGTTCTTAAAAAGCAAAAATGAGGGAGTAAAACAGTAAAGACTGCTTTCACATAAAACGACTAGTATGCAGCAATAAAACTAAAAGATGATATAGAATCTTAAAATTTAAACTGTCAATTCATAGCAGCAATTATGTACAAGATTGTATAAGTGTCTTTAAAATTTATTTTACTATGATGGCTTTTAATTTTTTTTTAACTTTTAAAATTACACTTGCAGCTAGGCAAAGTGGCTCATGCCTGCA
>NW_016803103.1:291788-294421 GCF_001698545.2 Rhinopithecus bieti
TATATTTAAAAGTATCTAAAAAATTATACTTGCAACTGCAACAGCTTCATTTGATACCACCCCGCAAGCTGTCACCTATTCTAGTCTGCCCCACAACCACCTCTTACTCATGCACTATTTAATACACTCAATTGCTTCCAGTTAAATCTTAACCATCTTTGAAGACTGAAATATAATATCCCTTTAATACAATTCAACAATATCATAAAACATGGCTGTAGAGAAAAGTAAAAGTGAACAAAAGCCAACACTGAAAGAACTTTATCATAAATTTCACTCTCTCAGATAGAAGTCCTATGATCAGTTCAACTGACTTTTGTAAGCACACAAATATATCCATACCTGCAATATATTAACTTCTTCAAGAAATTTAGAGTCTAATGGAATACAAAAATGCATATGAAATCATTTTAATAAAATAGTGTAAGTGCTCAAATACACGTGAGCAATGGATATTACAAAAGACGACTTAGCCCAAATGGGTATGTGAGCTAGAAGGGTATGGGAAGATGAGATTTCAGCTGAGTCATAAATAACGAGTGAGTCAGTGAAGCACAGAAAGGAGACCAGCATCTTCTAAGTCGTGAAGTCTGAAACCTCATGGAGCTGTGAAACCTCATGGAGCTGTGAGAGAAACTGACTTACGTCAGATATAGGGCAGGAAAATTACAAGGTGAGCCAAAGGCATCTTGTTTCCCATAAAGAAAGAAATCACTAATACTAACTGGATCACATCAGAAGTTCAGCACTTGTAGAACTTAAGTTATCAGCCATAAAAGAATCTGATTTAACTGATCTGGGGTGGTGACAAGGTACAATATTTTCTCACATCTCCCAAGCAATTCTAATATGCGAGTAACATGGAGTACCACTATTCTAAAATATAAAATACAAGACAAGTGTTAGCACTCTTTAATATTTCAACTTCAGAGCTTTCCATATTTTAATCTTGTACTCTGATTAGTTATAAACTTATCCTCTAAATGCCCTGGATAACATGGAAACTACTTGAAGGCAAAACAATGTCTTCTATTGTCTGAATGTTTGTCTCTTGCAAAATGCTTACGTTGAAAGCAAATCACCAACGTGATAGTATTAGAAGGTGGGGCCTTTGCGGGGTGATTAGGTCATGAGGGCTCCACCTTTGTGAATGGAATTAATGCTTTCATAAACAAGTCCCTACAGAACCATCTAATCCCTTCTGCCAAATAAGGACACATAGAAGGTGCCATCTATGAGGAACAAGCCCTAACTAGACACCAAATCTGCTATAGATCCTGAACTTTCAAGCCTCCAGAACTGTGAGCAATGCATATCTTTTGTACAAAATTACCCAGTCTAGGTATTTTGTTATAGCAACCCAAACAGACGATACAATCACTTAAGTTTTGTATGTCAACTGCATTAGGCATAGTACTTCGCCATAGTAAAATCTAAATTTATATTGAGAGTGTTGATATAAAGACATCCAGTTCAGTATGGTGACTTGAACATACTGATTTACGTCAACTCCTTCCCCAAAATCCTGCTAAAGTAGAGTAAGAATTTTAAAAAGACTTAACCTCCAAAGTCAGAAGGGCAATAGAAAATAAGAGATAGCAATAAAATTTTGGAAATAGAAAGTAGATGAAAGAGTCATAACTGACTCAAAAGATCTGAGAAATCAGTAAGAAGCACATCAATTCCCTCCAAATAACTGGAAAAAAAAAAAGTCTAAGAACTTGGAAGTACCAAATATATCTAAAGATAGTGGACACCTGTAACAAGGAACACACTGGGTATCCCAATCTTGGCTTCTAAAATGCCAATCGCCAGTAAAAGCAACCTATGCTCCTTGAGGAAATGACTCATTT
This sequence comes from Rhinopithecus bieti, assembly GCF_001698545.2. NCBI lineage: Eukaryota > Metazoa > Chordata > Mammalia > Primates > Cercopithecidae > Rhinopithecus > Rhinopithecus bieti. Next base: position 293,642 of record NW_016803103.1, read on the forward strand.
CAAAGGCAAAATAGGGAAATCATAAGGTTAGCTTTGGTATCTTGCTGGGCCAGAAGGTTAAGAAAACACTCAAAAGATTAATGGTATTATGTCAAAAGGACATACAAATAACCAAATTTAGGATAATTTGAGCATCAAAATAATAATAATTACACTAGGCATATAGACTATAACTGATAGTAACAAATTTTAAAAAATTAGTCTACGTGATTTTTTTTTTTGAGATGGAGTCTCACTGTCACCCACCCAGGCTGGAGTGCAATGACACGATCTAGGCTCACTGCAACTTCCACCTCTCGGGTTCAAGCCATTCTCATGCCTCAACCTCCCAAGTAGCTGTGATTATAGGTGCCTGCCACCACGCCTGCCTATTTTTCACATTTTTAGTAGAGACGAGGTTTCACCATATTGGCCAGGCTAATCTCAAACTCCAGACCTCAAGTGATCTGCCCACCTCGGCCTCCCAAAGTGCTGGGATTACAGGTGTGAGCCACTGCACCTGGCCTATGATGTTATTTTTCAAAGAGTTTAAGAAAAGCTATTCTTTATAGAAAAATTCTAAAAACACACAGTAACTGAAATAGAGTATCAACATATTACACCCTCAACGTAATTTAGTGATCAATTCAGGCAAGGAACACCAATGGATACTTGAGTTTGGATATCTGTCCCTTCCAAATCTCATGTTGAAATGTGGTCCTCAATGCTGGAAGTGGGGCCTGGGAAGGAAGCGAAGGAGGAAGGGGAATGGAAGGAGGAAGGGGAAGGGAAAGAGGAAGG
>NW_016803103.1:296555-306601 GCF_001698545.2 Rhinopithecus bieti
ATCAACATATTACACCCTCAACGTAATTTAGTGATCAATTCAGGCAAGGAACACCAATGGATACTTGAGTTTGGATATCTGTCCCTTCCAAATCTCATGTTGAAATGTGGTCCTCAATGCTGGAAGTGGGGCCTGGGAAGGAAGCGAAGGAGGAAGGGGGAATGGAAGGAGGAAGGGGGAAGGGAAAGAGGAAGGGGGAAGGGAAGGAGGAAGGGAAGGGAAGGAGGAAGGGAAAGGAAAGAGGAAGGGAAGGGAAGGAGGAAGGGAAAGGGAAGGAGGAAGGGAAAGGAAAGAGGAAGGGAAGGGAAGGGAAGGGAAGGAGGAAGGGAAGGGAAAGAGGAAGGGAAGGGAAGGGAAGGGAAGGGAAGGGGAAAGATGATATAGAGAGATAGAATGAATAATGCCCCCGTCCCCCAAGATGTCTACGTTCTAATCCTCGGACTTGTGAATATGTTACTTAACATGGCAAAAAAGGATTCTGAAGATAAGATTAAAAGTCTTGAGGTGGAGAAATTATCCTAAATTATCTAGGCGGCCAAATGTAATCAGAAGGGTCCTAAAAAGTGGAAGAGAGAGCCAGGAGAGTCAGAGAGAGATGTGAGTGTGAAAGAATGGTCTGCTTTGAAGTAGTCTTCAAATAATGCTGCTTTGAAGATAAAGGAAGAGGGCCATGAGCCAAAGAATGTGGGCAGCCTTTAGAAGCTTGAAAAAGTAAGGAAACAAAATCTCTCTGAGATACTCCGGGATAAAAAAAGCAGCCCTGCCACCACTTCAGATGTAGCCTAGTGAGATCTGTGTTAGACACGATATTTTGGAAAGCTCCAAAATGATCTCCTTTGACTTAATGTCCCACATCCAGGGCACACTGATAAAAGGCATGGGCTCCAAAGCCTTCAGCAACTCCATCCCAATGGCCCTGCAGGGTTCAGCCCCTGAGGCTGCTCTCATGGGCTGGCATTGGGTGCCTATGGGTTTTCCAGGTGCATGGTGCAAGCTACTGGTAGCTCTATCTGGAGGGGTCTGGAGGATGGTGGCCCTCTTCTCACAGCTCCACCAGGCAGTACTCCAGTAAAGATTCTAACTCCATACTTCCCCTCTGCATTGCCCTAGTAGAGGTTTTCCATGAAAGCTCCAGCCCTACAGCAGACTTCTGCCTGGACATTCAGGCTTTCCCATACCTCCTCTAAAATCTAGGCTGGGGTTCCCAAGTCTCAACTGTTGCTTTCCTTTTAGTTATGAAAATGTCTGCAGCTGGCTTGAATTGCTCCTCTGAAAATGAGCTTTTCTTTTCTACCACATGGCTGGGCTGCAAATTTTTCAAACTTTTATATTCTGCTTCCACTTTAAATACAAGTTCGAGTTTTACAACATTTCTTTGCTCATGCTTATGGGCATAGGTTGTTAGAAGCAGCCAGGTCACCTCCTGAACACTTTACTGCTTAGAAATTTCTTCTGCCAGATACCCTAAATCATCAGTCTCAAGTTCAAAGATCTGCAGATCCCCAGGGCAGCAGTACAATGCCACTAGGTTCTTTGCTAATGCATAACAAAGGTGACATTTGCTCCAGTTCCCAGTAAGTTCCTTATCTCCATCTGAGACCTCTTTAGCATGGATTTCATTGTCCATAACACTATCAATATTTTGGTCACAAGTTAACAAATCTCTAGGAAGTTCCAAACTTTCCCTCATTTTCCTGTCTTCTTATGAGCCCTCCATACCCTTCCAGCCTCTGCCTGTTACCCACTTTCAAAGCTGCTTCCATATTTTCAGGTATCTTTACAGCAATGCCCCACTCCTTGGCACTGATTTTCTGTACTGGTCTATTCTCACATTGCTATAAAGAAATATCTGAGACTGGGTAATTTATAAAGAAAAGAAGTTTAATTGGCTCATGGTTCTGCAGGCTGTATAGGAAGCATAGCAGCTTCTGTTCCAGGGAGACCTCAGGAAACTTACAATCGTGGTGGAAGGTGAAGGGGAAGCAAGCACATCTTTTTTTCTGAGGCAGAGTTTTGCTCTTGCCACCCAGGCTGGAGTGCAGTGGCATGATCTTGGTTCACTGTAACATCTGCCTGCCCATTTGTGGTGATAACAACTTCTTCCTCTCTTACTTCCTGTCTCTGTCTTCCCCCTGCCCCCAACTATCCATCTATACTAGTGTTCTATTTCTGCTGTAGTAAGTTATCACAAACGTAGCAGTTTACAGAAGCTTATTATCTTACAGCTCTTCAGGTTAGAAGTACAATATGGCTTGGCTCTGTGACCCCACTTAAATATCCTGTCAAATTGTAATCCCCAGTGTTAGATGTGGGGCCTGATGGGAGGTGACTGGATCATGGGGATGGAGTTCTCATCAATAGTTTAGTATCATCCCCTTGGTGCTGTTCTCATGATAGTGAGTTCTCATAAGATGTGGTTATTTTAAAAGTGTGTAGCACCTTCCCCCTTTCTCTCTTCCTCCTGCTCTGGCCATGAAAGATGTGTTTGTGGCCGGGTGTGGTGGCTCATGCCTGTAATCTCAGCACTTTGGGAGGCCAAGGCAGGCAGATCACCTGAGGTTGGGAGTTTGAGACCAGCCTGGCCAACATGGCAAAAACCCGTCTCTGCTAAAAATATAAAAACAAGCCAGGTGTGTGGTGGTGGGTGCCTGTAATCCCAGCTACTTGGGAAGCTGAGGCAGGAGAATTGCTTGAAGAAACTGTTATCTCCATAAATGGGCAGTATCAGGCTAGTTACCATAACTATCAAGTGCTGTAGTGCCATCAGTATGTGGTCTCCACCTTCCAGTTTACCTCATGGTTTAAGATGGGTGGTTGAACATTACCACATACTGACTCCAGACCTCAAAAAAAAGGGTAAGGGATTGGCAATACAGAGTATTAATCAGGTCTCTTTACCCAGCCTCCTTAGAAGTCCAACACAACATTTCTCTTTTGCAGTGTTCTGAACACTTTTGAAGTTCTTTTCCAAGAGGCTGCAAAAGCCCATGGAATTTCCAGAGATAGATATGGCTTTGTTATGCTAAGGAGTTGACTCATGTCACGCCCCTAGATAGCTTCAGGATACAGGATGGCCAGCAGAAAGAATAAGCATGTAATCAGCAGGTTAGGATATTTAGCTGCCTGACCTCTGGTGAGCAGATATGAAAGACTGAGCTCAAACAAATGGCCAAAGATTTAACCAATCATTTCTGCTTAATGAAAACCCAGTAAAAACTCTGTACATCCAGGCTTAGCAGAGCCTCCTGGTTGGCAAACACATTCACATGTCCTGACTGTACAAGAGGAAGTCACAGAGGCTCTGTGTTCCCTCTGAGACACTATCATATGAGTCCCTTCATTTGACTGGTCCTCCTAATTAGCATCCTTTATAATAAACCGGTTATTCTAAGTATAGTTCTTTCCTGAGTTCTGCCAGTCATTCTAGCAAGTTATCAAACTTGAGGGGAGCAAAGGAACTGCTGAATGTATAACCATTTAGTCAGAAGTATGGGTAACCTAGGGACCAATTAAGTGTAGCTGGTATCTGAAGAATGGTCATGTTAGGGATCACGCCCTTGAACTTGTGGGGTCTGAGCTAACTCTGGATGGTTAGCAGCAGAACAGAACCACAGTACACTCAATTTGTGTTGAAATAGAATACTGTAATTCAGGTGGTATTCAAATGTATTTTCACTGTTTGTCAAGTATAGCAAAATAGTGAAATTGATAACCAAGCGATATAAGAAGTACTTTTTAGACAAAGGTGAAAAATACTGTTTCTCTAACAGCTTTTCTTTACAGTTGTGGTTTTCGAGGTGTAGTTCATGAACTCCTTCACAGGGCTCTTTCAGGGATCTACCAAGTCAAATCTTTTTTCATAAAAACACTAAGACATTCTTTTCCTTTTTCTCTCAATTGACATTTGCACTACAGGTACAAAAGCAATGACAGATAAAATTGCTGGCTCCCTAGCACCAATGAATACAGTGGAACAAAACTGTAATCATTGTATTCTTCATTGTCATGCATACACAATTTTTTTGAATTTGCGAATTCACAAAAAAGACACTTTTGATTAAGAAAACCCTTGATTTAAAAAAATACTCTTCTTAGCAAATCTTTTTAGCATCTTGTAGTGAAATGAGAAATATGCATAAACTATACCTGCTACATAATGAAGTACAATGGTTGTCTCAAGGAAAATTATCTGTGATTAAATTGCAAGCTGAACTACAGCTTTTTTCATGAATCATCTTTTCATTTGAAAGAAAACTGAGAGATAAACTTTGATTATTCAGATTTGGATACTTGGCAGACATTTTCTCAAAAATGAACCAACTGAGCCTATAACATCATGGAAACACAGATGGTTTTTGATAACAATTATAAAATTTAAGCTTTCAGTTGAAAAGCCAAATTTTCAAAAGCTTCTATCTGCCACCATGAACTTAACAGTTTCCTAGTATTTAGAAACTTTTCTGATTTTCCAAATGACAAATACATGACATTACCCATTCACATATGAATAAAAATCCATTCCAAGTACAAGATAGAGAAATAGATTTTAATGTAACAAAATAGAAAAACTCACTACTATGGTTTCAGATTCTAATACTGGAATTAATCTTTAGAAAATTATCACTGTTGAATTTTGGTGTAGTATCAAAGGAAGAATATCATAAATACCAGAAAAAAATTATTAGAATATTGCTTTATCTTAATCACATATCACATATGTGTTAAGCCAGATTTTTAAATACATTTCCATCGAAATAATGTGTTACAACACTCACAAATAAAAAAAAATTCAACTATCTTCTATTAAGCCATCTGCTCATTATTTTATGAAAATAGTGATTTTCATAAAATATATTACTTAAGTTAACTTAGGTAACAGAATTATTTTAAATGAATTAATGAATAGATATTTTAATTTTCTCAGTTTTAATTCTCAATGCAGTAATACTGGTAAGATTCATATAAACAAAAGCTCTTGGATCCTCAATTATTTAAAATGAAAAGGACTGCTCAGATCAAAAAGCCTGAAAACCACTATTCTATAGTGAATGCAAACTAGGGAAACTAACAGGAATATTTTCTCCTGTTTGATGCATGTTCACCAGCAACGGTACCACAAACTTGTTTCACTTTATATTATGTCCTTCTAATTTGTTTGCTTTTTTACATATTTGAAATTTTAACAGAGATAAAATTTGGTATATAGTTTATTTTTTCCAAGTAACTGTATTTTAACATGCCTGAAAAAATAATGAAGAGACATGGTTCACAAGACATCAAAATAACATCCAGAGAAACAAAATTGGTAATGTGTCTCCATCCTGTCCAAGAAGAGGATGCCCTGGACCACTAAAAAACATACCTGGTCCTTGCAATACATAAATTCAAGTGGTAGAGACAGATGAGCATAGCTTGATGCAGCAGTCAATAAGATCATACAACTAATCACCTGATTCTAGTAACCATTTTCACCTGACAGCCTTCTGGTCAAAATTTGGATTCCCATGTAAAACTGACTTCAGAAGAGAATATGGTGATGAACATCTGATTACTTGAGGGTTAAATATTTTTAAAGTAATAAATTGGAATTTTGATTTGTATACCAGTGAACTTGGTTAAGTCCATCCTATGAGACAGTTCCATATTTATTACATTGGCAGATCAGTCTTGAATAATAAATTCTGCTCTCTGTGATCTTGTCTGGGTAGCCAACTGATCTTCCTTAGAAAATACACAACCACAACCCTTCTGCAAGCATTATGTTCATACTACCTCACTGATTACCTAAATTTCTGCCCTGACAAAGAAGAGGGCTCTGCATATTAAGTTATATATTTCAGAATAATGGAATAAGAGTGAAACTTTACTAAGAATAGTGAATAAAATAATATTTTAAATGTTAAATAAGTTTGGAGATAAGGCCTTTTAATGTTTAATTTTAGAATAAGTCTAGGCATTTTAACAGCATAATAACTCCTCAAAAAAAAAAAGAGTATGGTTTAGATGCCACTTAAGCCATGAAATTTTTATCTCAGCTCTTTAAATAAAGGATCTCATCTGAAATATGGTACAATATATACTTGACACCGCATTACCTATAACAATAAATAATGGATCATAAACATTTACATATTATAAAAAGAACAAAACAAAAGGTAAGACTGGAAAAATACTAGAACAACTACAAGAAATTCAGGAAAATAAGAAGACAGTACAAAAACATCAATAAAACAGATTGAAAAATAAAGCTGATGAACTAATTGCCTTGCATGTATCAGAAAACTTAAGGGAAGACAAAATGTTAGAAATAATTGACTGGGTGCAGTGGCTCTGCCTGTAATCCCAGCACTTTGGGAGGCCAAGGCGGGAGGATCACGAGGTCAGGAGATGGAGACCACCCTGGCTAACACAGTGAAACCCTGTCTCTACTAAAAATACAAAAAATTAGCCGGGCATGGTGGTGGGCGCCTATAGTCCCAGCTACTCAGAAGGCTGAGGCAGGAGAATGGTGTGAACCTGGGGGGCGCGGCTTGCAGTGAGCCGAGATCAGAGATCGTGCCACTGCACTCCAGCCTGGGCGACAGAGTGAGACTCTGTCTCAAAAAAAATAATAATAATAATAATTGACATATATCAGACAAACTGCATGCACTATCAAAACAATTTCAGAAGCATGATAAAATTAAGAATCTGGAAGAAAACTTTCATAGTAACTTATCTTAGGAATAAAACAGAAAATGAATCAGCTTTAAAAGCCAGAAAGAAGACCCAATACCCCCCATCCAAAGGAACTATCTGGAATGTACCAAAATGCTTCAAAACAGAAAAAAAAACATATGATTACAAAATGGGAAAAAATGAAATGAACAAATGATTCATGAAATATAACTTATTATAATTTGACCATAAGATTAGGGAAATAAATTAATACTAGTCATTAGCAGCTTTTGTATCATCTGGTAAAAGGTTCCAAGGACAAGAAGTTCAAGACCATGAAGTACTATTAAAAGATCAGAATATTATATGCAATACTGCCTAGCTTCATTTTACCAAAGTGCAACAATAATTCAATTCAATACGAAGTAAATCAATAGCATCAATTGATTTTCTTTCTATTCTATTCCCACCTCTGACTCTTAAAACAGTGCAGCACACACGTCTTAGATCTATCCCAATGCCCCCACCACCATATGCCACCCTTGCAATAGCTATGTCTTGTCTACCACTAACCTGGTGTAGTCTGTCCTAATGAGGAAAAGCAGGGAAGATGCCTGCATAGGCTCAAGACCATTTAAATGGGGAATCCTGGGATCCTGGGTATGCAGAGCATGGTCTAGGAGGGAAAACTATGGGCTCTAGCACAGGGATGTAGCATGGCCCATGCAGGGTATAATCTTTGGGCAAAGGCTCCAGTTACCCGGGCCTAGTGCCTATAATTGACATACTATCCTCAAAATTATCATTTAGCATAAAATCATCCTGATTCAAGTTAAAATATTATGTCACACTTTACAACCAAAGTGCAAAGACTAAGTTGTTACAGAATCTGTGAAAGTTAATCAAATAATCAAAACATAGCAAAACTATAAAAATGCTCATTATGAAGAACACATCACTCAAAATCCAGTCATATCTAATATAGACTACAAAACTTAAGCAGATGTTTACACAAATGCCTATGAACTCAAACTGATGCAAAGAACTGGGTTAAAGCTAAACAAGCAGAGGTCAGCACAGAGCTCCTAGGACTGAATTATGATAAAACAATATACTAGTCCTAAGATAGCAAGAATATGATGCAATAAATGAGGCTCTGGTCCCAAAACAGTATAACGTCCAGTACAAATCAATTTCACAAAAATCTATAATAGAAGTCAATGTAAACTAGAATTAAGAAAATTAAAATTAATAACAAAAAATATATGAAGAACAAAAAAGAAACAACTGAAAATATGAAGTTTGTAATTAAAGACACACAGACATATATACATATCAAAGTCTACAATCAGAAAAAAAACAATTGATCTCAGAAATCTGGTGTGAAATTTAATAGTAAATAGTAAGTTTTAGAAAGAAAAGATATCTGTCAACAAAGCCCCTCATTTTCTTGCCTAGGGAAAAGAAGGCTTAATCTACAGCCTTGGCCAAATACGATTGCCAGATAAACAAACCCTTAGATTCTAGGTTAATTCATAAGTTAATTAAAATGATAAAAAATATTCATGTATTAGTTTCTAACTTCAAATTTCTTTAAGAAACCTTTATGATTCACAAGCAACTACCCAATTCCAAACTCTATGCCGTTGGTTCTTAACACTGGCTACATATTAGAATCACCTGGGAAGCATTCTAAATTGGCTTATTCCCTGAACCCAGCCCAAAGAATCTGGTGTTGTCTAGGCCTAGGTTGGTTGTTTAAAAAAAAAAAATTCCTATATGAGTCTAAGGTGTATCAAGGGTCAAAAAATCACTGCATGAATCAAACAGTATGGATCCAAACTCCCACTACATTTAGCACAAGTTTGGAGAATAAAACTTACCATTTTAGAGACAGAGTTCATAAACAGAATGGAAGAAACTATGAAAACTAATTCAGGGGCCAACTCCAGGCAACAAAATCAAACTGTTCCCCTTGCTAAATAACAAATACATATACAGTATATAAAATATATATATACACATATAATAGACATTTATATATTTATATATGTGTATGTATGTCACTATATTTTATATTTCATCTAAAATTCCATAAATTAGAAAGTCATTGCTGTTTAAAAACTATATGTAACTTCTGCTTCTAGGAAGAGTAGATGTACATTTTCCTATTTCTCTCATTAAGTACAACCAAATACCATGGACACTATGAATAAACAAGCATATGAAGATCTGGATTGGGCACAGTGGCTCATGCCTATAATCCCAGCCTCTTGGGAAGCTGAGTGGGGAGGACTGCTTGAAACCAGGAATTCAAGACCAGTTCAAGACCACTGTTTCTAAATATATATACATATGAATTCTATATATACACGTATATATCAATTCTATTTACATATATCAATCCATATATATATATAGATTCTTATACACACACACACACACACACACACACACACACACACACACACACACATGAAAGATGGAGAGAAGGCATAACAGCTAGGGATCTTGGAACCCCAGGAACATAACTGATGACTTCCCTGGATCTTCTTTTTCCCTTATATATTCCAGACTTGGGGCCAGAGAAGCCAACAACCAGAAAAAGCTAACAGGTACAAACAAAAAAGCTTCAACAAAACCCTGCCCAAAAGATCAAGAGAAGAACACCATGGAAAAAAGAAAATCAGGCAAATTTCACTCTTTGTCAGTCAAACACCACAGGAAAAACTGTAGTCCCACTCTAACCATGTCAGAAAGGCTCAGTGGACAGTCTAAAGTTCTATCCTCATGAGACTATAACATGACCCCATAATACTCCTGACATGGTGAGAAAAGACCAAGTAGGGAGCCAAGAATTTCACCCCTCTGGAAAGTAAAAGGACAGCTCCCCCTAGCAGTGTCAGTAGATACCAAGTAGAACCTGTACTTCTTCTCCAAACTGGCAGCAATGAAGTGAGCCTCCCACTACCCACTAAGGAGGACTAGAAAAAAGTTAAATTAAGACTTTCACTAACAAGTGGAAATTAGGTAAGACCAATACAACAGAGACTACACATGGAGAGTTAGAATCCCCACTCTGCCTCAGCAATAATGAGGAGCCACTCCTGCTACTTGAATGGGGCAACAGAGACTAAAAGGGGAATCTGGACTTCAACAAACTCTACCTGGCAGTGATGCGCTCCCTTCCCCTCCTAAAGTAATGTCATAAACATCCACCTAAAATAGAAGGTTTAAATAAGATCCAGAGTCTCAGAACATAACGGGGAAACAGGTCCTGTTTTCAACCAAAGATTACTCATCAGAACAAGAGTCAAAAAAATCACAAACTGACAAAAAAAAAAAAAAAAAAAAAAACACAAAAAAAAAAAGTCAACACCAAAAAAAAA
>NW_016803103.1:306855-333423 GCF_001698545.2 Rhinopithecus bieti
AAAAAAAAAAAAAAAAAAAAAGACACAAAAAAGATAAAAGTCAACACCAAAAAAAAAGAGATGTCAGAAGTATCTGACAAATATTTTAAGAGTCTTTAAAAAAATGCTTCAATGAACAATCATGAAAATAATGGAAACAAATGTAAAAATAGAAAGCCTCAGCTTTACCAGTACCTTGTGATAATATATGTACATATAGTATAATACTCAAATAAACCACCAAAAAGTTTTGCATAGAAATATCCTCATAAATACTATAGATAAATCAAAACTCTAAGAAATGTTCAAGTAACCCACAGGAAGTAAAAAAAAAAAAAACAGAAATTTTAAAAATGCAAAACTTTAGCCATAACATATTAATAATCACATTAAATGTAAATCGCCTAAATATGCCAATTAAAAGGCAAAAACTGAAAAAGAAGATTTTAAAATGTAACTCAATTATATGTAGTATATAAGAAACTAACTTAGAATATGAAAATACAGGCATGTTGAAAGAAAAATGATGGAACAAATACAACATGCAAACAATAATCAAAGGAAAGCAAAAGTGGCTATATTAATAAGAGATAAAGGAGACTTCAGCAAAGAAAATTACCAGAGACAGAGAGGGACATTATGTAGTGATGAGACATAATTCACCAAGAAAACATAACAATCACTAATGTGTATACACCAACCAACAAGCTATAAAATATATGAAGCAAAAACTAAAACTTGAAAGGAGAAATAGACAAATTCACCATTATGATTAGAAACGTCAATATCCTCTAACAACAAGAGATACAACAATTAGACAGAAAATCAGCAAAGATACAGAAGAAATCAACAACATCATCAACAAAATTTATAGAATACCCCACCTCAACAACGGCAGAGTACTTATTACTTTCAAGTAATCATGGACCATATACCAAGAGAGAACATATACCGAGGCATAAAACATACATCAACAAATTTTAAAGAACTGAACACAGTAGAGTCTCCAAGCACAATGGAATCACACTAGAAATCAATAACAAAGATAATAGGAAAATCAAGCACTTGAAAACTAAAGAACATGCTTTCAAATAATCTATGGGTCAAAGAAGATGTCTCAAGGGAAATTTTAAAAAATTCACTAAACTGAATAAAAATGAAAATACAACAAATCCTATTAAAATTTGTAGGACACATGCTGCTGCCTGAAGAGCCTAGACAAAGAAAAGCAAAAATAAATGCAAGACAAGAAGAAAGAATATAATAAAGAGTAGAAATCAATAGAGTTTAAAATAGGAAAACAGTTAAAATATCAATGTAACAAACAGCTATTTTAAAAGCACACACACACAAGAAATTGACAAATCTCTTCCAAAATGACAACAAAAAAAGACAAAAGAGTAGTAAAGTTTCTAAACATATTTTGTTTTTTAAGCAATTGTAAATTGTATCGCATTTTAACTTTAATGTTCATGTATTCACTGTTAATGTATATAGAAAAACAACTGATTTTTACATATTTATCTTGCATCTTGAAACCTTGTTGCACTCACCCATCAATTCTATGAGTTTATTTATTGGTATTTTCTACATAGAAAATCATATCATCTGCAAAAGGAGATGGTTTCATTTCTACCTTTCCAATCTGTATGTCTTTTCCTTCCACTTCTTGCCTTTTTGAGCTGGCAAGAACTCCCAGTACAGTGCTGAATAAGAGTGGTGAGAGTGAACATCATTCTTGTTCCCAATATTTGGGGAAAACATTCAGTCTTTTACCATTAATTATGATGTTAACTGAAAGGTTTTTATAGGTATTCTTCATCAAATTGAAGAAGTTATCTTTATTCCTATTATTCTGAGATCATTCAATACCATAAATGGGTTCTGAATTGCATCAAATTTTTTTTTCTACATTATGTGACTTTTCTTCTTTAGTCTGTTGATATGGTGCATTACATTGATTCAGTTGAATGGTACTCTCTCCACCCAACAACCCAGCTGTCTGTATGCTCTTAAGGTGGAAGCTCAGAGTGTTGTTTTTTTTTTTAACACTATGACCCTGAATAAAGCAACATATTTATATAGCTAGTCCCAGAATCAGTGGTAATTGCTTACATAAGAAGCTCCATATGGCCAGATGATACAGATTGTGGACATATGAGAAAAACCTTGTTGCAAGTAAAATATATCTGTGGCTGAGAAAAAAAGACTGTCAAATGAAAAATTCTACATACAAAAAAAAAAAAAAAATTCAGACACTGGGCATGGTGGCTCATGCCTGTAATCCCAGTACTTTGGGAGGCTGAGGCGGGCGGATCACTTGAGGTCTGGAGTTCAAGACTAGCCTGGCCAACATGGTAAAATCCTGTCTCTACTTAAAAAAAAAAAAAAAAAAATTAGCTGGGTGTGGTGGTGTATGCCTGTGTTCCCAGCTATTCATGAGGCAGAAGAATCACTTGAACCTGGGAGGCAGATGTTGCAGTGAGCTAAGACTGTGCCACTGCACTCCAGCCTGGGTGACAGTACAAGACTCCCTCTCCAAAAAAAAAAATTGGATTTTTTGGTTTACCTTCCCTGATTCTATTAGTCACTCAATACAATAAACCAAATACTAAATAGGATTAGTTATGGCTTATAAATAAACATAAGGATGTGTACTATATTGCCATTCATTCATTGTATGTAAATTTCCTACAGCTACACTACAGTATACAGCTTCCCAAAGCAATCTAAAAGAAACAAACTTTAATGATATAGCACAACTGAAGTTTGGTATAGTAAGTGCAAATAAGTATTGCAATGACAGTTCATCATGGTAAACTCAAGGGTCTGTAAAAAAATCAAAATTATCGAGGACCTACTTCAAGAAGTATATTAATACATAGATTTCTGTAACTTGGCAGAGAATTCCTTACAATTGCTACATTTAAAGTAATCAACACATTTCTATATCTCAGAAGAAGATGGAAATTATGTGTTTGCCTATCCTAATGTGTTAAACTTTTATTACAATAGTTTTAGCATATTTTTAGCTTAATATTAAGGCAGAAATATTCTATCAAACTAAGAAATAGAAACTGCTCTGAAATTGCAAAAACCTGTACTAGTTCCCTTTTAAAATTAGAAGGATTATCTGTATAGCATTTAGATTGTTACATCTTATAATAACAAATTACTTGGTATTAATATGCATAATAGAATACAATAGTAGTAGTAATAATGATTGAGAAGTAGTATATTTACTTACCGACAAAAGAAAACCCATGTAAAAGAAACTGAAGAAAATAAATGGAAGAGTGAACAAACGATGAAGTAATGCTCCAAAATACAATAAAAAGAAAGAATGGGATACAGAATAGGGGTTAAGACATTGAACTTGAGCAGAGAAGGAACCCTGTTCCTCCACATGGAGCATATTGTGAGGGAGTGAAGAATGAAATGAGAAGGAGGAGAGAAAGAAACAAGGGAAGAAAAAATAAAGGGAAGGAAGAAAGGAAGAAAAAGAAAGGGGGGGGGAAGAGACAAGGGAAGAAAGGAAAAGTATAGATACTGACTGTTATGGACTGAATGTGTCCTGTCCCCCCACCACTACCACTACCAAATTTTACGTCAAAGCCCTAATGCCCCATGTTACCGTATTTGCAGATTAGGTCTTTAAAGAGGTATTAAGGTTAAATGAGGTCATAAAGGTGGGGCTCTAATCCAATATGACTTGTGTCCTTGTAAGAAGAAGAGACATTAGGAATGTGGACATTCAAAACCAAAGGCCAGGGCTGGGCATGATAGCTTACGCCTATAATCCCAGCACTTTGGGAGGCCAAGGCAGGCAGATCACTGGAGCCCAGGAGTTCGAGACCAGCCTGGGCAACGTAGCGACAGCCTGTCTCTACAAAATATACAAAAATTAGCCAGGCATGGTGGTGCGCACCTGTAGTCCCAGCTACTTAGGAGGCTGAGGTGGGAGGATCATTTGAGCTCAGGAAGTTGCGGCTGTAGTGAGCTGTGATCGTGCCATGACAGAGCAAGACCCTGCCTCAAACAAAACAAAACAAAACCCAAAGGCCATGTGAGAACACACAGAAGGCAACCATCTGCAAGCCAGAGGGAGACCTCAGAAGAAACCAGGCCTGCCAACACCTTGATCTTGGAAGTCCAGACTCCAGAACTGTAAGAAAATAAACTTCTGCTGTTTAAATCACCCAGTCTTTAGCATTTTGTTATAGCAGCAGGAACAGACTAAAACATTAAGTTAAATGGGGGGACAGAAACAGTGAACTGCTAATAGTCTCCAGTTTTTCTTTGGGCCAGAAAGCAAGTCTGCCAAGACCAAGGAGTGATGGGGTAAAGAAATTTTGCAACAGATCCAGAAGAGAATGAGGTGTTAGGCGTAGGGGACCATGTGAAAGGATTGCCAACTGTCCATTTCAGATTAGAGATCAATCTTTTGGAGGCATCAGTCTTCACAGTTACATAATTGACTGGTTAGAAGGAACACAGCAAAATGGGAAAGGTAAAACCTTTGAGGTTTTTAAAGTCTGAGTGATAACCTACCTCTGTCAGTGTAGCTGTGTCTTGGGTTGTTATCTAGAGTTATAATAATGATAGTTACATAGAGTGTGCCAATAATAATATCTACTCCTTTTAGAGTTGTTCTAGAGTTATGTAAAACTTTATCATAGAGTCGGTCAGATAGTAGACAATAAATAATAGTTACTATAATTATTACTATGGAATTAGTTTAATATTGGTACATTGTTAGGAAGATACAGCAAAATGAGAAGGAAAACAGGAGTTAAAAGCAAGTGGTTCAGCTGGGCGAGGTGGCTCATGCCTGTAATCCCAGCACTTTGGGAGACCAAGGCGGGTGGATCACTTGAGGTCAGGAGTTCGAAACCAGCCTGGGCAACATGGTAAAACCCCATCTCTATTAAAAATACAAAAAATTAGCATGGTGGCAGACATCTGTAATCCCAGCTACTTGGGAAGCTGAGGCAGGAGAATAGCTTGAACCTGGGAGGTGGAGGTTGCAGTGAGTTGAGATCACGCCACTGCACTCAAGCCTGGGCAACAAGAGCAGAATTCTGTCTCAAAAAAGAAGAAAAAAAGAAAGTGGTTCAAGTGACAGAGCAGTGTCTTGGCTAGAGAGGGGAGTAAAGCGAATGCCTGAGGATACTGACAAGCTGGAAAACAGGAGGAAAAGTAAGTTAAATGGCCTGAGGATGAAGTCCAGTTGAATTTTAAACCCAAGAAAATGAGAAAGATCGAAAGATCGGTAATTAAAATAAAAACCTCCAGAGAAGACTGCTGAGTGTGAATTAGCAGTTACTTCTTATACGTAACACCACAGAGAAACATAACAAAAAAAGAAAGCCAGCTAAATGGTCGTGGCCTTGTCATTAGCTAGCAGTATATCGTGAAAGAAGGCGCTTAAATTGTGAGCCTTACTGCTATTTGAGGATTACTGACAAATTACCTCTGGTTTCTCCTTTATTGCACTTCCTCTGTACCCTCTCCCACCACACACACACACACACACACACACACACACTCATCATTATAGTAAAGATCAAGAAAGGCAGCAAAGAAGAGCAAAGATCTGGAAAGTAGGCACATTTTCAAAACTGACATTTGTCTTGTGCATCCACCCACTTCCCTTTTTTCTCTCCCAGTCCCACCTCTACAAGCCCAAAAACCCCAGCTCTCATTGCTGGCTCTGCTCCCAGAAAAAGCCCAAAGTGTTATGTTTCTCTCTGACCTTTCTTCCCTCCCTCCCACCTATTACAACTTCCATTGCTGAGTCTATCTCAGTTTAACAAGAGAAAAGGCAAACTGATTAAGCCTTTCCATAATGATGCCAGGATGAACAGTAACTCTCTCATCTATGCTTAAACCTCCCGTGTGTTTGGCTTAAAAACTGAAATGAATCTATTTGGCAAAATTTCAGGAAGAATGGAAAAGGGATAATTTGGGACAACGAGATTTTCTTTCTTCCCTATTTTACAGTTGTGAGGAAGAAAAAGAAGTGTTTGTTGTAACTGACAACAGATAACCACCACAGAAAAAACATCCACAGCAGTTCAGAATGTTACACTTAAAGGTACTTTTTAGGCATACAGGCCTGCACAGGATGCTGAAGTGGGGGACTTACGAGGGCAAATATGAGGAAGCAATCTACCCTACTATAACCCTGAAAACTGGTTCAGAACCATCTACCATGTCATGGTAATGACTCTCTTTTCTCTTCCCTTTATCACAGAGGCTGCCCCTCACCCTGCCCCCGAGATGCTCCCCTGATAAAAGGAGGTGGAGGGGAAAGGAAGCAGCCATAAAGGCAGCAGTAGGAGTGAACTCTCCACCTTAGTTATTTCCTGTTAGAAGCAGGTAAAGAATCTGCAGCCTAGAAGACTTAACAGAAGCCTGAGTATAAAGCAAGAAAATAGCTGTAGACAGAATCACATGAAAAAGTGACTATACAGGAAAAGGTGCCATTCAATGAGAAAAGGGGGAAAAGGATCACTGAAAGAAAGAAACACTCTCTTCCCTACCTTCCCAAAAAAGGTAGAAATACAATCAAATGTTTCAGAGCAGGAATCAGGAAAACTTCAGCCCACATGCCAAATCTAACCAGTTGCCTGTTTTGGCAAATAAAGTTTTATGGGAACACAGCCACACTCATTCATTTATGTGCTGTCTATATGGCTACTTTCACATTATAATGGAAAAGCTGAACGACTGCAACAGAGTCCATATGACTTGTAAAGACTAAAACATTTACTATCTGGCCCTTCAAAGAAAAAGGGCCCTGCTTTAGGAGGTCAGGGGTAAGAAGGGGATTGAGATGAGGCCATCGGATTTGATAATAAGTGATCTCTGGCAAATATGAAGAAACAATTTAAAAGAAGTTTAAAAGAAAGTAAAGATATTTTAATAAAATAGAGACAATGAGGATAAGGTATTCTTTCAAACAGCCTCTAGGAACTACATGCAAGTCTGCATGGGGAAATAAGAAATTTTCTTGAATCTCACCAATCTTACTCCCCTTGGAGTCACTCTCTCTTTAATCACCAACCAAACAGCCTCCCAAACTAGAAACTTTAGAATTTTGGTAAGTGATTCTAGCTCCACACTGCTTTCCATATCCTCAGTTCCAGGTGCAATGCTTAGTATACAAAAGATAATGTTTGTTGAATAAACAATTTAAGAGTACAGAATGTAGAGAGAAAAGATTAAGAGAGAAAAAAATTCTGTCCCCACTTCATACCTGGAAAAACATTCCATGCCACCTCTAAAGGCTATGTAACTTGGACTCAAGTCTTAAGACTCATCATAGGCCGGGCGCAGTGGCTCACGCCTGTAATCCCAACACTTTGGGAGACTGAGTCCAGTGGATCACTTGAACTCAGGGGTTCGAGACCAGCCTGGCCAACATGGAAAACCCCGTCTCTACTAAAAATACAAAAATTAGCCAGGCACAGTGGCATGTGCCTATAATCCCAGCACTCTGAGAGACAGAGACAGGTGGATCATGTCGGGAGTTCAAGACCAGCCTGGCCAACATGATGAAACCCTGTCTCTACTAAAAATACAAAAATTAGCCAGGCGTGGTGGCATGTGCCTGTAATCCCAGCTACTTGGGAGGCTGAGACAGGAAAATCGCTTGAACCCAGGAAGCAGAGGTTGCACTGAGCAGAGATCGTGCCACTGCACCAGTCTGGGTGACAGACGGAGCTGCACCAAAAAAAAAAAAAAAAATCTGGTTATTTAAAAGAGCCTGAGACTCCTCCCCTTTCTCTTGCTCCTGCTATCACCATGTGACATACTCATGCCCCCACTGCCTCAGGAAGTAAAAGCTTTCTGAGGCCTCACCAGAAGCCAAGCAGATGCTAGCACCATGCTTGTATGACCTGTAGAACTGTGGGCCAATTAAACCTCTTTTCTTTATAAATTACCCAGCTTCAGGTATTTCTTTATAGCAATGCTAAAACAAGCTAACATACACACACCAAAGCCTAAGATTTACATCTATGTTTCCTACTAAAAATGTTATAGATTTAGCTATTAAATTTAGGTCTTTGGTGCATTTTGAATTAACATTTTTATATCGTATGAGGTAGGAGTCTAATTTCATTTTTGTACATGTGGATATCTAATTGTGCCAGCACACTATGTTGTTTTAACAGCAAATGAGAAAATATATAAGATAATTTGATACTACAAATATTTGTGGTTGTTAAAATTCAGGTACTAAGCAAACAGCTCAGTAGGATACTACAACAAACATGTAACTAATTCTCCTGTCTCTAGTTTCTCCTTCAATATCTGTTTTATATCTGTTTAAAACACAGTCCAGTAACGCAACAACTCTGCATAAAACTAAAGATACCTACCCCTGACAGAATTAGAATTTCTGGAAATTGTAATACAGAACTTGCCCCTGATTTTTCCAGTTTATACAAGCTATCCACAATACTTCGCTCATGGTCTCTTTCCTCTCTTTTCAATTTTCCAGGCTCATCTCTTACCATTTGTTGTCAACCACTTGGTCTGGCCACACAATGTTACTAGACACATCCAATGTGAAGTACTCTTGAAAGACTGTAGATTCCTCATGCTAGACTTTTGGCTTTTCTTACCCTGGGGGTTCTCTGAAGCAGAAAGAATTTTATTTATCCCTACATTCAAGAGTCCAGCAGAGTGCCCAACACAAAGCAGGTGTTTCACAAACACTTGCTAAGTTAAAGGAATACACAGGCAGGCATGGTGGCTCACACTTGTAATCCCAGCACTTTGGGAGGCAGAGGTGGGAGGATCACTTGAGGCCAAGAGTTAGAAACTACCCTGGGCAAAATAGCGCAACCCCATCTCTACAAAAGCAAAATTTTAAAAACTAGCCAGTCCTGGTGGTATGTGCCTATGCTCGCAGCTACTCAGGAGGCTGGGGCAGAAGAACAGTTTGAGGCCAGGAGTTCAAGACAGCAGTGAGCTATGATCAGACCACTGCACTCTAGCCTCGGCAACAGAGGAAGATCCTGTCTCCACTCCCCTCCCCACTCCAAAAAAAGGAATGTGCCTATAATTGGAAGATAGTGATGAAATTAAAGGAATAAAGTAGACCAAGGTGATAGGTTTGGAAAACGTTAAATCACCTTGTTTGGCAGGAAAATTGTCTATACAGGGGGATGCTGAGAGAAGGCTGGAAACCTGGGTGGGACAGCAAGAGTAAAGGCCAAGTGAGGAATTTGTACAGTAATAGTTTTTTAGTGTAACTTGATGGATTTTTAGACACAGGTTATACCACTTCTCTTTTCCCCCAATAATAGATTTGTGACTTTGGCTAAATTATGTGACTCAGAAAAGACTCAAGTACTTCATACACAAAATTAGACTACTCTCTTTAGTATGATAGGCTCAGCTGGTAGGCCTATCACCCTAGACACAGAAGAAAAAAAATTCATGCTATAATAAGGAAACTTGACAGTCATTTACAAGAGTTTACCAACTTTTGAGCAGTGAAATCTATTTTCCAAATAAACTCATACATGGAACCCTAGTACAGAATCCTTTTTTAAAACCACAATAATTGAAAGTGGCATGAAAAACACTGGAGGCCCCACACACCCACCTTCCTTCCTCTCACAAACATTAGTTCATATAATCAAGTGAACTTCAAATCAAATATGGGGAACCCTAAAGCACTATTTAGAACACGGTCAAAAGTTTACTAATCTAGAGGGATCTAGGTAAAGTCATACAATCAAGACTCCCCTTTGTGGCTACTGATAACGAAAATAAATGCTAGGGAGGAAACAAAGAAAAAAACTAAAGATGGAAAGGAAGTCCTACTGTAATTTTCCTGGCCAGACCAATAGAGGGCATAAACTAGGATGGTAGCATTAAAAACACAGAAGCCAAGCAAATATAACATACAGAAACAGTTTCTACTTTGTTTTCCATATTCTTGATGGGAACCCTGCTGATCCAGGAGAGACTGCCCCTCCCAAGGCTAGCTACTTCTTAGACAGCAAACTACCCCTCCTTAAGTGCTTTTCACATGCAAACCACTCAATCTAAAACTACCTCCCATCCATCCCCAATATTCAGCTCTCAAAGAACTCTTATATTTTGGGACTATTAGAATAGTCACCTGTTCTAACAATCACACCAGGGCCAGATATCAAACATGGGGCTGCTCTTATATGTGAATATGTCGAGATTATTAAAATCAGCCAATTCTCCTTACCCTGCCTCACCTGTTCCTTCTCACTAAAATCATGATAAAGTCTCTCCCCAATGATTTCCCTAGATATTTCTGCCTCCTAACCAACCCTGGTGCTTCCCTATGAGCACTATGTGGCGTGGCATATATGCCACCCTATCTGATGTGCCATGCCCTCTCCGCTTAGAAACTGTATCAATCTTTTCAATGGCAGTTGTCTCCTGACCTATTAGTTTCACCATGTTTGAATAATAATATAAACTACATTTTAAAAAGAGTTCAGAACCAAGCATCAAACAAACAGCATATATTGAGATAATAAAACGTGAAGTATTAAGAAACAGCATGGCCGGGCATGGTGGCTCATGCCTGTAATCCCAGCACTTTGGGAGGCTAAGGCGAGAGGACTGCTTGAGCCCATGTGTTCGAGACCAGCCTGGGCAACACAACGAGACCCAATCTCCACAAAAAATTTTAAAAATTAGCAGGGGTGGTGGCACATGCCTGTAGTTGCAGCTACTTAGGAGGCCAAGGTGGGAGAATCACTTGAGCCTGGGAGGTCAGGGCTACAGTGAACCCTAATGGCACCACTGCACTCCAGCCTGGGTGACAGGGAGGGATTGTCTCAAAAAAAATAAAAAATAAAATAAAATAATAATAATAATAATAAACAGTATGAAGATGAGATTTTCTAGTTATGAGAAATGCCAAAGCAGAATATGTTTTAAGAGATAAACCTGACATAAAGTAAATGTCTTTTTTTAATTAAAACACATTAACTATGAATATGTTTAACATCATTTATCTTCATCATTCAAGATATCTGAGCCAAAAACCTAGGCCAATAATCCTTGACTCTCATTTACATTCCACATTTAGATCATCAGAATATACAAATATCCAGAATCTGGCCACATCTCAACAACTTTACCTTTACTACCCTGGTTCAAGCCACCATCATCTCTTACCTGGACTACTGAAGAAGTAACCTCCTCACTACTCACCTGGCTTCCATTCTTGTCCTGCTACAATCCCTTCTCAATGAAGAATGAGCCCTTTAAATCACAGTCAGACCATACCATTCCTCTGCTCGAAACCCTGCAATGGTTTCCTGTTTCACTCAGGGTAAAAGTTAAAGGTCCTGCTGTGGTTTAAGAAGGCTCTAAGTGATCTGCTCCCCTGCCATCCCTCTGATCTCATCTCCTACTTCTTTCACCATCTTATCCAGCTCCAGCCACTTAAACCTCCTTACTGTTTCTAAAACATCAAACACAGTCACACATCAGTTTCCTCTGACTAGAACATTCTTTCCCCAGAAATCTGCATTGCTCATTTACTTACCACCTTTACATCTCTACTATAAGTCACCTTATTAGACAGGCCTTTCTTGACCATCCTACATATAATATCACAAACATATCTGTCATTCTGTATCCCTCTTATCCTGCTTTTTCTTCATAGCAGTTATCAGTATCTGATATGCTATAGTTTTCGTTTTTTTGTGTGTTTTTTTTCCTGAGACAGAATCTTACTCTGTCTCCCAGGCTAGGGGGCAGTGGCACGACCTCAGCTCACTGCAACCTCCGCCTCCTGGGTTCAAGCAATTCTCCTGCCTCAGCCTCCAAAGTAGCTGGGACTACAGGTGTGCACCACTATACCTGCCTAATTTTTTTTATTTTTAATAGAATTATTTCACTATGACCAATTGTTTCACTATGCTGGTCAGGCTGGTCTTGAACTCCTGACTTTGGGTGATCCATCTGCCTCAGCCTCCCAAAGTGCTGGGATTACAGACATGGACCACCACGCCCGGTTTTTTGTGTGTAATTTATTGTCTCTCCCCATTACAAATAGGCACCTAAGAGGCTGGAACTTTGTTTCATTCACTGCTATGTATGAGTGCCTAAAACAGTGTCTGAGCAGGAACTGAGTAAACATGAAATGAATTAATATACCAAGAATTTGGCCTTCCTGAGGGATTTACACTTGCACTGCTCAAAAATCCATAAACCTAGCAAAGAGACAAAACTGGTTCACTAGTGGTAATATATAAAAATGTAAAATAAAATGTAGTCTTCTAAGAAAGATGGAAGGCTTGACAGTAAATGATTAACTACCAAAAGAATAAAGTATAAATGAGAGATTGGCAACCATGTGAACTCACCTCAAGAGAATAATAGATACCTACAAATGAACATGTGAAAAACTTTATAATAAAACTATATAATTAAGCACAGAGAAGAAGACTATCTTGCCAAGATTTGCTAACTTGGCAAACGTCCATATTAAACTCAGCTTCCCCAATTCCAGATACAAATGGAATTGTGAATTTGGCAATTCACTGGAGAGAAAGACTGCATTACAATCTAGGTTCACATTAAAGTTACCTCATTCTTCTCAACTTAGATCTGACCCAGAGGAAAATTTTTAACAGATTCTATTGGACATGTGCCATACTATAGTCAGTGAAGTTCAAAATTAACATTTTAGATGTTAACCTAAATGATTTGTTTTCCTAAAACTAAACTGTACTAAAAAAATATGCATTATGAGTATAAAATGAATTAGTTTAAATAATATTTTGTCAAAGAAAAAGCAATTTATAACACCAGTCCTTCCCTCATATTTTGATTTCATTCATGTAGTGCCTCATCCATGGCTGAACACATGGTAGCACTCGAACTGTTCACTGATAAGAGGGAGACAATATTCTTTCCTTCAAGGTTTATTCAATATAGATATGTCCACCTCAACATTCCCAGTTATTAAAAAAAAGTAAATGAAAATTATGTACCCCAAATTTGTATATAAATGTATTAATCATTTATTTAACAATTAGTATGTCATAAAGCATAGTATTAGATACTGAAGACACAAAATAAAAATTGCACATGCTGCTATCAATAAATTCATAATGTGGTAGGGAAGTCATATAAACTATAACAGAAAATGATAACTTCTATGATCTTGGGGTACACAGGATGCAAAGGAAGCCCAGAGGAAAAGTTTCCGAGACAGAATGCGTAGAAAAAGGATGGGAGAAAATGCAGGCACAAAGTAACACTGAGAAGAGGGCAGAGGTAAACCCAACGCTATCTACAAATGATAGTATGGCTAAAGGAAAGGAAATGTCACGTGAATAAAGACATATGCAGAGCCCAAGGCCTTACATGTCACCCTTAAAAATCTGGCTGTTAATGGGGAGGATCCTAGGTAAGACAGTAGTATGAGCTGTGTTTCATTTAAGATGGTCAATCTAGCAGTATCATGAAGTTTACTTTAGAAAGGAGATTGAGACTGTAGATTATTAAATCAGTTGGTACTGATCCAGAAGAAGGTAGAACGGTGGCAGCGGTGGTGGCTTTGGCAGCTCAGGACTGAGTGCAAGTAACAGAATCAGCACGATTCTCCAGAGGTTCTTCAGGTTCTCCTCTGTCTTTCGGTCAGCAGTCTCAGTCCGTTTGCAGAGGAACATTGGTGTTACAGCAGTGGCGTTTAATAAGGAACTTGATCCTGTACAGAAACTCTCCATGTACAAGGTTAGAGAATACAAATCTAAGTGACAGACAACTGGAGGATCTGTTGATATTGATCCAGAGTACCAGCAAGAGCCGGACAGGAAGCTTTTTAAGCACAAGCAACGGTATGGTAAAGCAGACATGAATACATTTCCTAACTTCAAATTTGAAGATCCCAAATTTGAAGTCATCAAAAAACCCCAGGCCTGAAGAAATAAAGTAAAATTAATCTGGTAAGTTGTCAAGGGTTAGCAGTACAACTAGCTAGAAGTTTCAGAATAAACATACATTCACAACTGTCAAATGTTCTTTTAATCTCGATTCCAAATAAATTATTTGGTGATGTGGAGTATTAAAAAATCTGGAAGGAAAAATAAAGATGTGGATGAAAAGAAGGGGATATTACTTGAGAGATATTAAGAAAGTTATAGAGATGGGAACTGGTGAATAATGAAAACTTGAATCAGCTCAGTGGCAGTGGAGCTGGACAGGAAGGAGGGAAGGAAACATCAACAGGACCTGGTGACTGATTAAAGGCAGAAGATTGGGCCAGACACAGTGGCCTGCAATGCCAGCACTTTGGGAGGCCAAGGCAGGCAGATCACTTGAGTCCAGGAGTTTAAGACCAGCCTGGGCAACATGGTGAAACCCTGTCTCTAAAAGAAAAAATATATATACATACAAAAATTAACCAGGGGTGATGGTGCATGCCTGTAGCCCCAACTACCTGGGAGGCTGAGGTGGGAGGATCACTTGAACCCAGGAAGCACAGGTTCCAGTGAGTGGAGATCACGCCACTGCACTCCAGCCTGGGTGACAGAGTGAGACCCTTTCTCAAAATAAAATAAAAAATAAAGGTGGAAGATTGGACAGAAGGAGGATACTCTTGGTTAATGGCACCATCACCCAACCAATTGCTTCAAATATATAGTTGGTTCAGATATAAAGGGAGAAACAAGTCTGATGAAAAAACAGTGAAAACAACTTGGAGATACTGGATTTGAATTATTTCAAAATAGTAAAGAAAAGAAAATTATATAAGCAGATTATTAGAAATAAGTCTAGAATTCAAGACAGAGATAAAAGCTGGAGGAAAGCCAGGGAATGGTGATCTCCTAGAAATCAAAAAAGGTAAGAGATTTAACAAACAGAGAATGGTTACCAATGCTAAATAGGAGTAAAGGTGTTAATAATTTCAGTAGGGTGGTAGGGAAGACACAGCCAAAGTCTGTTCAGGGGTAAATGAGAAGCAAGTGGGCAAATGGTAGCAGCAAGTATCCATTAGTCTTTTTACACGTGGCTCTGAAAGAAAGGGGTAAGACAGCAGTAAAGAACTGTTCTCTACTGCTGTCTTTCAGAGCCTTTCTTTCAGAGTCACATATAAAGCAATTCACTGGAACCTCTGCTTCCTGGGTTCAAGTGATCCTCTCACCTCAGCCTCCCAAGTAGCTGGGACTACAGGCATGCGTTTTCTATACTATTTTGAGATAATTCAAATCCAGTATCTCCAAGTTGTTTTCACTGTTTTTTCACTCTCCCAAAGGAGAATTGTTTGTCTCCTAAATCAAGGAGCACGTGAGCCTGTGAAGTTCCATAGCAGAGAGGAAATAAGTGATAGGTAGGAGAAAAAAAAAAAAAAAGAAGGAAGAGGCATACCCTTCTATAATGCTGCAGCCAGCAAAGGGTAAAATGAGGCCCGAAAGTTCAGGCATATGTATATGGCCATTTAACTAGGACTTTTTAAGCAATAAGCATGCTGTGCTTGGGCTATCTCAGCACTATTGTTAAATGTTTTAATTATGTAATTTTTGATACTTTTGATACTTTTAATTATGTAACTTTTGATAACTTTGATACATTCATGTTATCATATGTTGTAATTATTGTTGTTACTATTACATTTTCTCTATATAGCACTATGTATGGGGCAATATACTAAGTAGCTTTACAAAAATTATTTCTTTTAATCCTCACCAAACTTCTATGAGGAAGTATTTCTCCATTTTATATATGAGAAAACTGAGGAATAGAAAGGTTAAATAACTTGCCCTCAAATACTCAGCAAATAAAGGACAGAGTTGAAAATGGAACCCGGGCAGTCTAGCTCCAAAGCCCATGATCTTAACCATCAAGTTATGCTACCTGTTTTCAGGTGGATAAAGAATACTTTTGGTTACTAACTTAATCTGAAGACAATTACTTTCTAGCAGGAACTATTTCTAATTTTACAATACATGTAGGAGAAAATTGAGTCTACTGATCAGAAACTTGCTAGACTATATTATTAAGTAAAAAAACACACAGAATTAAAAGTAATGTTATTTAAAATATCTGTACATTTTTAATCTATATAAACATGTACATATAACAATAGTTCTTATCTATATAAATATGTACATATAACAATTGTTCTTAAATTTTACCATGTATCAGAATTTCTTGGTGGGCTTGTTCAAATGCAGACTGCTGAACCCCTACTTCAAACTACAATCTTTCCCCATTACTTACAAAATAAAGTACAAGTTCTTCTCAGCATGGCTTACCTCTGGCCATGAGGCACTGTCTAATTATTCATCTTTCAATATGTTTTTAGTACATTACCTTTTTTTATGTTTTCCCTAATACAACCCTTCCTAATAAAGCCATACATTCCTTCTATGACTCCAAAGCACCTCTAAAATAGTAAAAAACAGAACAACAATGATAATAATATCAATTAACTCTGTGGGGCATTCCCCAAGGAAACATGAATTACCTCATTCAATCCTCATAACAAATTCTCAGGATAAAGATTATAATTATTCTCACTGTACATATGGGAAAAATATGTGTTAAAGACAAAAAGTACAAGGCACTCCAAGATTATAATAGGAAGATCTAACCTGTTTATAGTTATTGTACTGGCAGTGTACTATTATAAGAGTATAAGTTACACAGACTATGAATTTCAGGATGCCAAATAATTCCATTTCAAAATGACACTTTCAAAACCAAATTATTAATTATAAGACCAAAGTCATATAGTTAAAATTTTAAACACATTATTTAAAATGAAATTTAAATTTGTCAGCTCTTTTTTTTCCCTTAGCAAATGGAGCTATTACCCATCTGACACAGAATATAATAAATATAAACTATCCAAAACTAATAAAATAGCATTTGAAAATGTCCTTGCAATATTGGTCATAATAAAGGTAAAATAATATGTCAAGTTCCTGACAATCCTAGTAGTGCATAAAGTACTTCACTTTTGGACAATGCTAACTTTCTTATGATTGAATTAGATCCATGACTTAATATACATCATTTGTAAGATTTTATTTTATTTTATTTTATAAAAGCAGACTTGTTTCATAGTAAATTTCAAAATGAAAACCAGTATTTTTTTTACAGAGGAAAAATGCCTAAAAGTCCAAATACTGATCTTACAAAGAGACATGAAAGGTAAAATCAAGTATGAACCAGGCCTGGATCCCCATATCTTCAGTTTCTATTTATCAAACAGAAAAATCTTTCCAACTTTCTCCTTTCCTGTATAAGACCAAAACTATGCAATATTCTGTTTGTATTACAATTACACTAATTCAATGCAGGTCACTTGCTTTTTACTGAGTCCAGATGACATTCAGTAAACTAAACATGGGCCAATTAGTTTTAAAAAAAAGGAAGAAAAGAAAAAAGGAAGAAAGGAGTATGTTCTGATTGCCTTTGGGTAGGTCATACAGTGGCTACAGAGCATCACAGCCTGAACTTCATTTTGGGTAACACCAACCATACGGCTAACATTAAGGACTAGCATTTTTTATTCCTTTCAGATTTCTCACGTTTGGAAATTCCAATTTAAATACATTTTCTGGTGAAAGTGAGGACAGCACTCCTGCATAATATCAGTTTTCCCCTAATTCAACTCCAATGTCTTATTTTGGAGCTACTCAAATGGAGTCTGCACAATGTCTAAAAAAGTGTAATAATCCTTTTGAACCAGTTTATGTATTACAGTTATAAATGAGCAAATGAAACTGATGATTTAGCTGACACAAACCCACACAAAAAAAGATGGTCTAAAGCTATGAAGTTTCAACATCAATGTTTGTCATCTCAAATCAACCTGAACCACCATACAATTAGATATATGATAAAATAAGTAACAGAAATATTCATAACTAAAAGCAGTATTATTTTTAAATATCTTATTAGGTGTTGGCACCCAACATTTTCTTACAATCTATCATGTAAAGAAATCTGTTTTACTATTCCTTTTAAACTCTCTACTCATGCTACTTTAGTTGTATTTCTAGAAATAAATAATAAACTGTTCACTAATTTTTTTTGGCTAAGAAACTTTTAAAAGTTATAATGTAACTAAGTTAAAATGTACATATAATCATAATTTGATATCAGACTGCTTTCATACAAAAAACCTACATTAATTACTTCCTCAAGTAAATTTACACTTTATCAATTGTTGGTATTTTAAATTAAAAAGTACTCAAAAGAAACTATTCATTCACCAATATTACAAAATGGAAGTCTCCAAATATGTAAACTAGCTTGATTTTAGATTTGTTACTTATTTAGTCTAATTTTTTTAAACTTGCCTAAATTTAACTGAAGAATATTATGTTCCTGCAAGTGTTCATGAATACAAAGATACAGTAATGAAGATGGAAATTATTTACTCTAACAATTCTGACTGCATGACTGTTAAATCACTTACATACGGTCAAATGATCTACAAGGAAGCAGGGAGGTCCTGAAATTGTGTACTCATATCCATTTTCAACTACTGCACAGGTGACACAACCAATCAAGGCATTACTGAAACAGAATGGGAATAGAAAGCACTTAGTGAATAAAAGTGACTCCTTTAGACAAAAATGTAGAGGTTAGCTTGTGACCAAGGTGCAAGAAACAGCAGCACCATTCCTCCCATTGTTTGTTCATATTAAGAGAAAAGTAAGAACAATAAGAGGCAAAGGACAGAGGACAGCAACACCAGCAAAGAGTCAGGCAGCAGTGGGGTCAGAGCACAAGAACAGTATTAAGAGTTAAACATGGAGCACAGAAGGGGTGGTTTAAAATGTCAGTTTTGCCCAACTATTTATAGCACAGTTCTTACATATCATTGAATCAATAAGCACTATTCCCAAAAGCTTGGAAATAAATGTTACAATGAAATGTTGGTTATGTAAAAATCTTATTTAATGCAGTAATTACTATTTAGAAAAGAGCAAATATAGTAAATATTAAATAAAAATTAAAAATAATTAAAATGGGCTTATGGTCTGAAATATAATAGGACATATTACGGGAAATGCATTACAACTATGCATAAAGCTGTGAAAAGGCAACAGTTATATTAATCTGTAGAAACAGTACTCTAAAAATTACAATAGGGAGATATACTTTTATTTTTTTTCTTTTCACACAAGGTCTTATTCTGTCACCCACACTGGAGTGCAGTGGCATGATCGTGGCTCGCTGCAGTCTCAACCTCCTGGGCTCAACCGATCCTCTCAACTCAGGTTCCCGAGTAGCTGGGACTACAGGAGCATGCCACCACACCCAGCTAATTGTTTTTGTATGTTTTGTAGAGACAGGGTTTTGCCATGTTGCCCAAGCTGGTCTGAAATTCCTAGGCTCAAGTGATCCACCCACCTCAGTCTCCCAAAGTGCTGGGATTATAGGCATGAAGTACCATGCCCGGTCCAATATGGATATTAATCCTCCTGAAATAGATGGGATTTTAAAATGCAATACTCAGTTTCAATGTTGAAATGTGCTCTCCTTTGACTGAAAATGACATGACACTGTGAAAGCTTTCTTCTAACAAGGGAATTTTTAGACCTTCACACAACAAGTTTTCATAATGTTTACTACTTTCAATAAGCTTCATGACTATTGATGCTTTGGGGAAAATTTACTTTTTGTTTCTTCATTTGCTTTTCAAAATCAAAGGCATACAGTAATAATTCATTATGCTTTTACAACCAGGTTTCATCTGATGTCAATGTTATCTTTCATATATTTTAAGTGTTTTCCATGTTAACATGAAGGTGTGTTTCTTAACTTTACACAGCAAGAAACAAAGACACGCCTTTGTTCAATTTAAATATTTTGGCTCCTGGCCGGGCGCGGTGGCTCATGCCTATAATCCCAGCACTTTGGGAGGCTGAGGCAGATGGATCACCTGAGGTCAGGAGTTCAAGACCAGCCTGGTCAACATGGTGAAACCCCATGTTTACTAAAAATACAAAAATCAGCTGGGCATAGTAGTGTATACCTGTAATCTCAGCTGCTTGAAAGGCTGAGGCAGGAGTTATTTGTTATATGTTATTCCATATTCCCTATTCTATTCTATTCTACTCATTCAGAGACAGGATCTCACTCCATCACTCAGGCTGGAGTGCAGTGGCGCGATCATGGCTCACTGCAGTCTCAACCTCCTGGGCTCAAGTGATTCTCCCACCTCAGTCTCCCAAGTAGGTGGGACTACAGGCACAAGCCACTATGCCAGGCTAATTTTTGTATTGTAGACACGGGGTTTCACCATGTTGTCCAGACTGGTCTAGAACTCCTGAGCTCAAGTGATCTGCCTGCCTTGGCCTCCCAAAGTGCTGGGAATACAGGCTTGAGCAACTATGCCTGGCCTCCATATTCATTTTGTTCAAAAGAATTTTATACACAAAATTATGGCAAAATTTCAAGGAAGAATATATTCTTTTGTAGTTCTATAATCTAGTGGAAAATGTGATATAAAATGTAAAAGTTAATGATATACTAGTGAAGGGCTCCTCATATTCAATTAACTTTGATTTTATTCTCAATTTATTTTATAGTACCATTCTTCTTATGAACATATCTTCAACACTTTCATTGTACCAATAAACAATACAATAATTAACAATTTGCATTCATTATTAAAGTATTAAATTTAAAACTCCAAAGCACCTACTTGAAAGGAACATTCCAATATAATTTAAATATTCTTGGTCATTTGCTCACATTTCCTTAAATATAAATACAGTATACCTAACAAATAATAAGCATAATTATAAATATTACCACATTTTACAATTTTTTATTCCAATAAAGAAAACATATGCTCAAATAATGGAATTTAACTATAAAATCTATTTTTTAGCTCATTGAAAAAACATTAAAAAGGGATGATTAAACTATTTACCTGTCTTAAATATTTAAGAGGATATGTTTATTTATACTACTATATTTATGTTATATAAAGTATATATTAATGCATTTATATACTATAGTAATATGTATTTATATACTATAAAAATATAATACTATATATAATACTGGTTTTCTAAATACATTTCCTAATTTCCTTTATTTACTACTTTAACTCTGTANACCTGTCTTAAATATTTAAGAGGATATGTATTTATACTACTATATTTATGTTATATAAAGTATATATTAATGCATTTATATACTATAGTAATATGTATTTATATACTATAAAATATAATACTATATATAATACTGGTTTTCTAAATACATTTCCTAATTTCCTTTATTTACTACTTTAACTCTGTAGTTTATAATTTACAAATTTCCCAGCACTATATCTTCCCCACAAGAAGATTTCCCTTTCTAGTGGCTACAACATACAATGTTTAAGGACTAATTAATCATAGATTGGTTAATGAATCTACAAAATATTCAGATCTTTTATTTCCATTTTTCTTTCCTGCTAACTGACTTTTGACCATGTTAGTGTTTATTAAGCTAAAGATCCAAATTAGCTAAATTCTTGCCCTCCCAAATAGGAGGTAGTCTAAAACAAAGGTGTTGGCTGACTGCAAGTTCTGGTGGAATTTACCTATTAACCAGTTCTACACCATTTTGTCAAATCTGACCCAATATAGTGCCAAAAGAACATTCTTAAATATTAAGACTTTTATCTTTGGCATACAAGATTCATTCATCCAACAAACATACACTGAGTAACTACTATAGGCCAAGCACTGTTCTAGTGCTTAACATATATTAGTGAACAAAAGAAATAAGAAATTCCTGCTTCATGTTGCCAATTTACCAACCCTGTGCTGTGCTCCACACCAAAAATACAAAACTGAAGATACTATGTCTTACTTAAAGAATATTTAACCTAATTAAGGCAAGAAAAAAGTCCTCAATGCAACTTATCATATAATGCTAAAATAGGCATATGTAAATGGTAGCAGAAGCATATATAAAGTGCCATGGAGAGTAGGGAGGAAGAAGCCTCTGTGCAGATGTTATTGAGTACAACATCACAAGGACTATAATTCTCTCTGCCTCTAACAATCAAACACAGGCATTCCAACTTGAGAACAGATATGCCCAAGACAGTAACACAGCTTTATATCTAACTCTATGTTGTCTTTCTCAGAGGTAAATCAAGGTGCTGCTTTACAGACCTTCATAATTTATGTCCCCTTAGCATCTTCAAGAGTTAATGGAAAAGGAGGGAAAATTCTAATCACTACATGCTGACACTTGCTGGTAGCCAAGAAAAGTTCTCAAACAATGATAATTTTAAAAATTAAGTTGTATACACTTTCTAGGTCAACCGTGGGCCTCAATAATCCCTACCATTCCAATACAGAAAGACAAATATCACAAGTTCTCACTCATATGTGAGAGCTCAAACCACTGGATCTCATGACATACAGAGTACAGTTGCCATCACCAGAGGCCAGGAACAGGAGCAGGGAGGGAGGGGTGAAATTGAGGGAAAAGGGATATAAATGTATTTATTAGCCCTGAATTGTGCACTTAAAAATGGTAAAGATGGTAAATTTAAAAAACATTTTCAATAATAATAATATTAATAATTATCCTTACCATCCTTATCTCTTATTCACATGGAGACATTAGCTACCATTTATTAAGTGCCTCCAGCAGGAGAGGCACTGTGTACACCCTTTATATAACATTATTTCTAAGGCTTAAACCTTTAGAAGATTAGTATTTTTATTACCCAGTTTTTCACATATGAAGACTGAGGGTGGGAGAGATTGTATAATTCGCCCAAGGTTGTACACCATTTGGCCTGGAACGTAAAATAAATCCATATGAACACAAAGTCAAGGATCTTTTCACTCTACCTCATAGCTGCCCACTCTCATAAAGAATCTAATATTGAGGGATATTAATTTCTCTTCTATGATTATTTTTAACCATCTTATATGTAGATACATATGTAAACTGATCTAAAACAGTTTACATCCTTGTTGAAAACAGGATCACATATGATTACCTAGCCTGCTAACCTAGACAGGCAGATGGATAGACAGGCAGGTGGAAGAATGAACAAAATCTCAAGTATAATGACATCCAAACTGTTTAAATCTACTGCACAGTGTTCTTATAAATCTTCAATGGCAAGTCCATTTGACTGACACTATTTCTAAAAGAACAATTAGGCTAGGCACAGTGGCCCATGTCTGTATTCTCAGCATTTTGGGAAGGCAAGGCAGAAAGATCACTTGAGCCCAGGAGTTTGGGACCAGCTTGAGCAACATAGGGAGACCCTCATCTCTACAAAAATATTTAAAAATTAGCTGGGTGTAATGGCACACACCTATAGTCTCAGCTACTCCAGAGGCTGAGGTGGGAGGATCACTTGAACCTGGGGGATTAAGGCTGCAGTGGGACATGATTGCGCTCCACTGCCCTCCAGCCTGGGCGACAGCTCAAAAAATAGAAACTAATAAATAATAAAAGAAAGCACAATTAAACAAAAAATAAACTTACCTTGAGATCTTTGTAACACCTTTATTATCCCTATTACCTCATCTTCTATTAATGTCCTTCTGGCTCACTCCAGCCACAGTGGTCTCTAGTTAAGAATCAAAGAGCCAAGCATGTTCTCATCTCACACAGACTTTGTACTGTCTGTTCCCTCCAACCAAGGCAGTCTTACCCCAGATGGCTCACTCCCTTGTGCGCTTCAGTCTTTAGCTTAAATATCTCCTCCTTAACAAGGCATCCTTGACTACCATTTAAAAGTACAATCAGACCTTCATACTCCCTAATCACCACCCAATGATATATTTTATGTATGTGTTACATTTATTATGTCTAATCTAACCAGAAGATAAACACAATGAAGGCAGGAATTTTTGTTTTACTCAAGGCTATATATCCTGCCCATAGAAAAGTGGCTGATGCGCAACAAATATTTGTTGAATGAATAAATGAACTTTGTGGCCAGGCACAGTGGCTCATGCGTATAAATCTCAGCACTCTGGGAGGCCAAAGGAAGGATCGCTTGTGTCTAGAAGTTCGAGACCAGCCTGGGCAACATACTGAGACTTCACCTCTACACAAAACTTAAAAATTAACTGGGTGTGGTGGCATGCACCTGTAGTCCCAGCTACTCAGGTCTACTTGGGCTGAAGTGGGAAAATCTCTTGAGCCTAGGTATCTGAGGCTGCAGTTACTATGATCACGCCACTGCACTCCAGCATAGGCAACAGAGAAATACCCCAACTCAATAATAATAATAATAATAATAATAATAATAATAACAATAATAAATGAACTTCATTACTTGGAACCTAAAGAGGAATTGTTTAAGTTCAATGTCATCACTGATAAATAATTCAATTAAAGACTTCTTTTAAAGCAAAGTTTTATATTATTTGGCACTACTGAACTTCCCCTTCTTATAAAATGTTTGCCTCCTTACTCTGGGCAACAATCTTCTTTTCATTGCCCTTTAGAAATTTAACACGATGAAAATCAGTGTTTGACTTTAAAAGTCAAAGTATGAATGAAACCAAACTTGTACACAGCTATTAGCTCTCATTTCAATAAACTGTTATTAAACCCATAATCTTTTGAGAGAGCAATTCATATATTAAAAATTAAAATTAAGATTTTATCTGATGCTTTATGGCATCCATTGTATTGAATGCATTTGTTGAGTCACTCATTCATTCATTATTTAATATAATTTACTCTATGTAATACAGACGGATATAACATGACAAAAAAAGTCCCTGCCTTTAAAGAACACATATGTTCCAGCAGACAAAGACAGACAATAAGCACATAAATGAATCAATTAATTAAATATAAAATGGTTAGAAGAGCTAAGAAAAAATAAGGCAAGGAAAGGAGAATCTTTTATAATATATACATAATAGTCAAGACCAACCTCTGATTTTGACAATGATGGCCATTCACCCGTATATAGTGCTTTCTAAGTGCTGGGTACTGTGGTAAGTACTGGACACACATCAAATCATTCAATCATAAACAACCCTTCGAGGTAGTAACTATTAAAGTAAAAATGCTAAAACTGATGAAACTGAAGCACAAACAAGTTGATTTACCGAAAGTAAAACAGCACATAAGTAGTAGAACCAAGCTGTCCAGCTCTTAACCATTATGTTTTCTTGCTTCTCTGATAATATGCCATTTCAGTAGATAATGAAAGGAAATGAAGGCAGAAGAGAGAGCCATAGGGTTATACGGAAGAATAGAATTCCTAGCAAAAAGAAAAGCCACCACAAAGACCTTATAAACTCAATGAAAAATAGATATAAATACATTAAAATATTTGTATTATAATTTTAGACTCAACCTTAAAATACGTGGCTGAAACAACAATTCCTCATATGCATAGAAAAATGTTTAAGTTATATCACCTTACCACTCAAGAATTGATCAGATAAAGTACTCAGGATTAAAATGCAAAAAAGCAAAAAAAGAAGATTAAGAGTATCTTAATGTGATTTCTTAAAATTTCCTTCTAAAACTAAATGCTAGAATTTATATAAAGTGAAGAAACACAGACATATTCTCAATAAAAATAGAAATAAAACTAGAATAATTGTCTACCACCCCTATGTACCAATACTATAATGGATCCTTTACACACAATTTCTCATTTAGTCCTTACAATAAGCCTGTGATTCCAATAAATCTATTGTGTCCATTTAATATATAAAGAAACTAAAATTTAGGAGAATCAGTAAATTGCCCTAAAGTCACATAATAGGCAAAGGGGGAAGAAATAAAATACAAATTTGTAAAACATCGCTGTATACCTTAAACATATACAATCTTTATATGTCAATATATCTCAATAAAGCTGCTGAAAATATGAATTTGTATGATGGCATGAGCACATAATATTAGATCCAAGAAAATCAATTTTCTATGGGAAATAAGTTCAGCAAAATTATAGGATATAGGGTAAATCCAAAAAAGTAATTCCCTATTGAAGCTGGACGGTGCGGTAGAAAAAAAAAAATGAGCTTCGGTGCAAAATATGCTTGATTCAAGTCAGGCAGAGGAGGCTAGGGAGTTAACTGAAAAGGGAGTGCTGCTGAGATTAGTATCTGCAGGATCACGCTTCCAATAACCCTAGTGGATGCACCAGTGACAAAGTTGCTCAGCAACAACAGCAAACTAAAGCAAACATATCTGTTCCTAGATCTGAGAGATCAAAAGGCAACCATCACAAACTATGTAAGAAGTTAAGAACCATACTCCCTTTAAGCCCTCATTCTCTTCTCTTCTCAATAATACTACTTTTACCTCCTGTTAACTACCTCATTTTTCTTTCTTCCCTTGCTCTTTTGACTCTTTCTGAGGCTTCCCTACTAGGCCTCTTTTTTCCTTTCAATCACCCCCTATTGAACTGCTTTCTTCCCTCTCAGCATCAGTTTGGTTTCAAGAGCGTTCTTTTTTTTTTTTTTACAACCACGTCATCATTTTATTTGAACACTAACAAAATATGCACCACAAAATGACCAAATAACCCTCTATCCTAGCTAATGCGTGACTGTTGCTTCTTTTTTTTTTTTTTCTTTTTTTTCTTTTTTTTTTTTT
>NW_016803103.1:333667-368667 GCF_001698545.2 Rhinopithecus bieti
CACATCTACAGCCATCTGATCTTTGACAAACCTGAGAGAAACAAGAAATGGGGAAAGGATTCCCTATTTAATAAATGGTGCTGGGAAAATTGGCTAGCCATAAGTAGAAAGCTGAAACTGGATCCTTTCCGGTGTTTGGTTTTCTCTTCTTGTGATACGTTTGCTAAGAATGATGGTTTCCAGCTGCATACCATAAAAACCCTAGAAGAAAATCTAGGTAGTACCATTCAGGACATAGGCATGGGCAAGGACTTCATGTCTAAAACACCAAAAGCAACGGCAGCAAAAGCCAAAATTGACAAATGGGATCTAATTAAACTAAAGAGCTTCTGCACAGCAAAAGAAACTACCATCAGAGTGAACAGGCAACCTACAGAATGGGAGAAAATTTTTGCAATCTACTCATCTGACAAAGGGCTAATATCCAGAATCTACAAAGAACTCAAACAAATATACAAGAAAAAGAGCATTCTTAAATAACTTCACTACCTCCAAATAAATGTTGATCTCAAAGGTCACAGCTCTTCTTCCAATATCAGTAATTTAAGAATTACTAATGACACAAATCCACGTGTTAACATGAGACAATTCCACATGTTACAGAGTTAACAAATGGGTCAAACACACTGACCTGTTTATGTTAAAATATTATATGTCTTCAGAAAAAAATTATGCCCTAAATACAATATGTGCTGCATTAACAACTGCATTAACGACATTTTAGTCCTTTAGATATGCAAATACTTATTGTGTTACAACTGCCTACAGTATTCAGTACAGTAACATGCTGTAAAGGTTTGTAATCTAGGAGCAATAGGCTATACCATATACCAGTATTCAGTACAGTAACATGCTGTAAAGGTTTGTAATCTAAGAGCAATAGGCTATACCATATACCCTAGGTGTACAGACAGCTATATTATCTAGGTTTGTATAAGTTCACTCTATGATATTCTTCACAGATTTCTCAGAATGCATGTCCATCATTAAGCAATGCATGACTGTATTAAAAATTCTTTCATACAATTCTTCATTATTTTTGCAAAATTCAAGGAGTAATATATCACTTATTTAACAAAAGTTAACAGGATATTTCAGAAGATTAGTGTCAAAAAAACTCAGTTATTGCTTTAATGTCTCTCAGCACCACATTTCTTTTCCATTTGGACTTAATAACACCTTACATATACAAATGATTCACAAAGGAAAGACAAGTCCTCTACAGGTTACTATCATGAGAATCAGAAACCAGTAATCACACAATGCTTTTAATTCTTATCATATTACTAAAATTTTATCAGAAACAGATGTCAGCAACACAATTTTGATGGAATTACTTAACTTTTTTTTTACTTTCATAACAAATTAAGTATTGCTCAGTTGAAAAGTTATAATGTCACAAGCCTTGAGGCAGCATTAGGTACTATAATTTGAACCGATGCAGTGTAGTGTGCATACTAGTAGAAAATAATTTATTAGCTACATCGTTGATAAATATTTAGCTAGCAAACTCCAAGGTTTTTTAAAAACACTTCCAATCAATTAAATATCTAAGAAAACTAATAAAATAACTCAAAGTTTTCTAGATGTATAATTAACATAGCAATATATAAGTTAGCAATATAGCTGCAAAACAGGTGGAAAATATAACCATTAAATGACTTCCAGCCTTTCGGTAGCAAGTAGCTTAAAAAAACAAAATAAAATAAAACAAAACAAAAAATAAAATGACTTCCAAAGAACAAACCAGGCAAATGGTTTATGTCCCTAAATAAGCTAAAGCCTAGAGATAAAGAAATTTAGTGGGTAAAAAGGAAAGATAATCTATACTAAAAACAAAACCAAAAAATGAATGAAGATGATGAATGGATAAACAAAATGTGGTATAAACAGATAATTGAATATTATTTAGCATTAAAAAGAAAGAAAATCACATGCTAAATACAGATGAAGCTTATGGACATTATGCTTAGTGAAATAAGCCCATCACAAAAAGAAAAATACTCTATGATTACACTTACAGGGAGTATCTAAAGTAGTTAAATTATCATAGAGACAGAAAGTAGAATGGTAGTTACCAAGGGCTGGAGGGAGGAAGCAATGAGGAGTGGTTACTTAATGGGTAAGAGTTGCAGTTGTGCTAGATGAAAAAATTCTACAGATTTGCTGTACAATTTGAATACACTTAACACTACTGAATTGTGCACTGAAAAACAGTTAAGATGGGAAATTTTATTTTTTTAACCACAATTAAAATAAAAGCTTTTAAAACTAATGTCAAGTAAAATGGAAGATCTGTAGCACAATTTTCTTACAGGCAAAGAAAATGGTACATCTTACAGGTAAAACATGTATGTTATGTGTTACAACTTTTGGGAAGCCAAAGGTTTTACTATCTGATGCCCAATGAATATGATATAACAGCTCTCTCCATATCAATTCTGACAAACACTATCAACTTTATTTCTTAAAACTGTCCCTTAGCCATATTCATTCACCCCTCTCCCACCAATGTTACAGGATTCTAAGCCAAGACCTGCTTTGAAGCCCTTCACCAATGCAATCAGTACCCGACATACAACTTTCCATCCAGTATTTGTCGGTCAAGATATCACATTAGGTTTTCCCTTTCCTCTTCTCTTCACTTTCCCATCATCACTGTAGAAGCCTCTGCTACATAGGACTTCCTCTCCCTCCTCAAAAATGAAGAAGAAATTAAGACATTCCCAGATAAACAAAAACTGAGAGAATTCATAGCTAGCAGACCTGCCCTGCAAAAAACACAAAAGGAAGTTCTTCACGTAGAAATGAAAGGACACTAGATAGTAATTTAAATCCACACAATGAAATCAAGAGTACAGCAAAGGTAACTACAGAGGTAAATGCAAAAGACAGTATAAATGCATTTTTTTTATTTTCTTCGTAACTCTTTAGAGCACTCCTACCGTAAGTATAAATTACAATTTTTAAAATGTCAGGCTACAATTCAATAACTAAATACTAAACCTGTTTTAAGAAGTATGTTTTATATTTCACTTCTAGAATAGAGACAACTAAAGGAAACACAGCCTCTTTGAAAATAAGGAAATGCTTCAAAACAAACCTGTGGTAGATGAACTATCCCTCACATGTCATAGACATATAGTACTCTTATAACTTGATAATTTAGCTCAATGAAGTTTCAAAATACTAACCCCATCTTATTTTACCCCTTGTATATCTCTGGAATCTGTCCCTTTTCCTCTATCACCACAGCTAATATGTTAATCCAGGGTATCATCATTTCTCCCCTGGATTACTGGCAGTCTCCTAACGGGTATTCCTAACGTTAGTCCTGCTTCACTCTAATCCGTTTCCTACACTGATGCCATTAGTGACATAACAACAACAACAAAAATCAGACCCCACCATTCTGCTCAAAATTTTCAAGGAGACTCCCATAATCTTCAGGGAGGAAAAATTTAAATTCTCAAATAATATACAGGTCAGGACATGACCACTACCTCTGTCTCCAGTATTAGAATCACCACATACATAAATAATCTACACCCATATTCTTTGCTACAGCCCTTAAGGGCTATTTAGGATCCGAGAATACCACACATCTACTTTTATACATGCTTACCTTCTCTGATTAGAAAAACCTTACTTTGTAGCACACCCCCATCTCTACTTCTTTAGTCTTCAGGACTCAGTGCCTATAGCTACACCCACCCTAACTCCCAATAATGCTGAGTTATATCATCTTATAGGTTCTAGTCATAATTACCACAGTACTTACCAAAATGTACTATAAACACCTGCTTGCTATGTATTTATCCCAGAGACTGTAAGCTTCGTAAGCATAAAGATTGTTTTCTTACTCCTATTTTTTATCCCTAGTATATGCACAAAATGCCTGCCATGGAGTAAGTGTTTAATCAATGTTTGAAAAAAATGAATGAAAGGATAAAGCACGTTGTACATTGAGAGACCTATGGAGAAGCTGTTCAATTTTACTATCTATAACAAAACAAACATCAAAATTAATAATCTGGTAAAACTGAAATACCAAAATTAATCTTTACTAACTTTGTAATCAGTAAAATAAGTAAATCGATATAGTAAAGTAGTTCTTAATTTTGTAGCTCATTCTTCAAAATATTTTATTCCATTATGAAAGAAAATGGGATCCAGCAAAAAAAAATGGAGACCATCCCCAAAAGAAAATGAGCTTCTTTCAAATTCTGATGCAGAATTCCCAAGTAACCTTGCAGCAAATTAAACAATATGATCCATATGATCCATATGTAGGCCTTAACTATTAAACTTATTTTGTCTTATTAACAGTATCAGAGGGATTATTTTAACACCATTGATTAAAAAGTGAAAATGAATTTTTTAAAGTGAAAAAGTAAAGCTTAAATAACACTATCTGTGGTTTTGCAAATGTGTTATGAAGCCTTAGAAACCACAAAATTTCCAACGACCTAAAAATGTACAATGTGCTATATGTCAAGTTGTATTTCTAAGGTAGGAGAAAGGTTACGTAGTCTTTAATACTTTCTCCTTTAC
The DNA here is from genome assembly GCF_001698545.2 of Rhinopithecus bieti. NCBI lineage: Eukaryota > Metazoa > Chordata > Mammalia > Primates > Cercopithecidae > Rhinopithecus > Rhinopithecus bieti. The sequence continues at coordinate 338,222 of NW_016803103.1, forward strand.
ATTAAACTTTTCCTCATATATAAAATAGAACAAAAACAGTACCTCTTGTTCAAACGATTGTTGAGAAGACTAGAATTCACATATCACACTTTTGCCTCGCGCAAAATAAAAACTTTGTACATGTTTAGGTGTTATTACTATAATTATTATGACATATCCAAGTCCCAAAAAGTTACCAGCAGTATACTCTTCAAAGGAAAAGAGAGCGCACCACTCAGATAAGTCTACATTCATTAATGAATATATCTACATACCAAACCTGTCCCCATTTCTTTCTACTGATTCTCATGTAATTGAAGAAAGATTTTAGTAGTATTCTGCTGTAGATTGACTCTTAAATCACTTCACTAATAAAGTCCTATGAAAACTGAACCACCACCAGAAAAAAAGGGGATCAGCACTTAATCGCAATCCTAGATTGCAACAGGAATGATCAGATGCTACCCGGGTCTGGGTCTTCATTTCTTCATCTGTCCAATGGCAATCACAGTTCCTATCAGATCTCATAGGGTTAACTATCTGTGAGAATTTAAAAATTATAATTTACGTAGAATTGTTTGCTAACCTTGAAAATATTTCATAAATACAGACTAATAATACTATTGTTGTACAATGCCAAATAATATATATTCTACACTTTAAGCAGACTGTCTTTGCTTCCTTCAGAACCAGGTCTTGACTCTTTAGCTCAACTTTATTTGGTTTGGATATATACAAAGACATCTTACAAGATGTTCCCTTCAAGGGTACCTTATATTACTATGCATAAGAAATGCTTTCCATATTAACTGAAAAGAGATGAAATGAACTAATAAGTTCACCGAAAGCATAAATGACTAAGAGGAGAGAGAATGATCTCTGGCTTTGAGGATTCTCTTAGAAGTACTGCTTGTAATCCCAGCTACTCGGGAGGCTGAGGCAGGAGAATTGCTCGAACCTGGGAGGCGGAGGTTGCAGTGAGCTGAGATCACACCATTGCACTCCAGCCTGGGCAACAAGAGCGAAACTCCATCTCAATTAAAAAAAAAAAAATCCTAGGTATAGTAAGTAGCTTAACTAAAAACAGTCTTAGAAACACGGATCCCAATTCCTACCCTAAATCCCACTAGGACGCAACATTCTTATAATTATACGTACTCTGCTTTCTTGCCAAGGTACTCAGCACTAAGCAGGCAAATTCCCAGAAAAAATCAAGAGTGTAAGAATGTATGTGCACTAACTTTAACTTCCTGTGTGTCAAACACTATCTTTACCTACTTTCTCATTTAACTCTCAAAACAAACTCGAAAGGTATTACATCTTTTTTACAGATGATTAAGTTACTTATTTCACAGAGATAGTATTAGAGAGAACAAAATGCTAAAACTAAAGGTCTGACTTCAAAGTTGGTTCTTTCTATTTCACCACACTATTGATCCTATGAAGCAGAAGCTAAAATTTTAAAATGTCATTAGAGGGTTGTATCCCCATTGAAGTAGCTGGTTACATAAACCATCAAGGTTTCTTTTTGTTTGTTTGTTTGTTTGTTTTTTGAGATGGGGTTTTGCTCTGCTGCGTAGGCTGGAGTGCAGTGGCACAATCACAGCTCACTGTAGCCTCAGCCTTCCCAGGCTCAAGCAATCCTCCCACCTCAGTCTCCGGAGTAGCTGGGACTACAGGTATGTGCAACTGCCTATACCTATTCTAGTCTTCTCAACAATCGTTTGAACAAGAGGTACTGTTTTTGTTCTATTTTATATATGAGGAAAAGTTTAATGTAAATAAAAACTAATTTTATTTTTTTGTAGAGACAAGGTCTCACTATGTTGCCCAAACTGGTCTCAAACTCCTAGACTCAAGTGATCCTCCTACCTCAGCCTCCCAAAGTGCTGTGACTATAGGCATGAACCACCACCACACCCAGTATCCATCCTGATTTTCTCTTTTTTTTTGAGATGGAGTCTTGCTCTGTCGTCCAGGCTGGGGTGCAGTGGCGCAATCTCGGCTCACTGCAAGCTCTGCCTCCCAGGTTCATGCCATTCTCCCACCTCAGCCTCCCAAGTTGCTGGGACTACAGGCGCCTGCCACCATGCCTGCCTAATTTTTTATGTTTTGAGTGGAGACGGGGTTTCACTGTGTTAGCCAGGAAGGTCTCGATCTCCTGACCTCGTGATCCACCCACTTTGGCCTCCCAAAATGCTGGGATTACAGGCGTGAGTCACCTTGCCCGGCTCCATCCTGATTTTTAAGGAAACTTCAACACTAGTTCTTCCAGTCCCTTTTACATGATGGGCACTGTCAAGAAGTAAATTTCCCATAATAACTAGTTTATCCGGAAAGAAAACTGATTGGCATTATCATTCAATTGGCATTCTATTAAACCAGAATAATCTCCTTACCTGGACACAATGGTTTTGTAAATGTAAAAAAAAAAAAAAAGAGGTATTCTGATTCATCCAAGGATATTTTCTGTATTAGCCTAGTAACACATAGAATAAAGTAATATACAAGAAAACTTAGGGGTAGACAGTTAATTATTTAGCCACATGCTTCTCAATAAGAAAATGATTTATCTACTGTAAGAAAAGTAATCTTAAGTAAAAAACAGCAGCAGAATATTACTTGTAATAGATGTTAAATATTTAGTGTCTTTGTTAGTTCTATACACAGTTATACCTAATCAAGTTTAGAGATTTAGCCTCATAAATATTCCTATAACAGAATATAACCTCTATTTCTTAATACACAAGGCAAATGTAAATAAAACAAAGATTTGCTGGTCTATACATCCAATTCTTTAAAAGTATATCAAAATTTTCCCATATAAATTTTCCTCTGGAGAACACAGGAATAAATCCCATTTGATGAAGGAAATTATCAAAAGAATACATGTTGACCTAACATGTCTGGCTCACTTTGCCTATTATAAACAATTCTGGTCTCTGGACATGAAAAACTAATAATTTTCAGCCACTTGTTTTCTTACATCTAAGTCTCAATTATCCACAACTAAAAAAGATAGAATAATGACATTTTACAATGTCCCAAACACATGAATCAATCACAGAGTAGGTGGAAAAAGTGCTAGAAAAGATAACATTTGTTATCAGCTTTACCTCTCTCTCACAGAAGTCTCAACAGTGTAAATCTTAGTTCACATATCTTGACTGCCCAGAGCCATCCAGAAAACAAGATCATACTGTCTTTTTAAAAAATCTCAATTGTCAATAACTGAAGGAAAGCAAGCATAGCTTTCCAAAATAACTGAGTCCAGATATTTTTCTCATTGTTGCTGTCAATCACTTTTCTAATTTCCAACTTTAATTCTAATAAAACTTTAGCATAACAAGAAAGACAAACTAAAACTACTCAGGAATTTTATGCAAAACTTCCAATTATGTGTCCTCAACTCTTTTACTCCAACATGAATTCACAAACTCTGACAGATGTTTTATAACTGTTTAAATATTTAGTCAGTAAAAGGATAAAATTTTTTAAAAACAGAATGATTTCATTCTTTTCAAAAACCAGGGTGGTCTATGGGCAATTTTGGTACTAGCGGTGTTGCCGGGGGAACAAAATGAAAACAGGTGTCATCAAATTCAAATTAAAGATTTACTTCTATTTTAAACCACCTTAAACAATGTTTCCATAAACTTTCTAACTGATACTACTATAAATTTGACAATATTTTATAACAAGAAAAGGATTATAAATTGTCTGTAGACCATCAAATTTTAACTGTAACAAATTTTGACTGATTGGCAACACTTCCTTTTAAAAAACTTTTTCATTAAATATGCAGCATCATTTAAAAACTGAATGTATAAAAGGCAAGTTAAAATAAGAAAAGAGAGCAAGTATAGACTCTGATAGTCTTTTCTGGGAGATTTTACTTTGTTTTGAGCCTATGCTGTTTTAAAAATAAAAAATGAAGTACAAAACAATGTAAATTCACAACATATATGGAAAAAGTTATACAATTAGTAACATCACAATCGTAACTTTTCCTCATAAACTTAATTGAACTATAATCTTTAATGTTAAAAAAATCCATTAACTTTTGTTTCTTATTTTGATAATGAAAAGAGTATAAATACTTGGTTTCTACCATTAAAGAGCACTTATTTTTATGCTTAAAAGAGATGATGAAGCAAGTGACTCATCATATAAAAGTTAATCAATGTTTAAAAATATACTACAGTAATAGACACTTTCTCAGTTGTTTAATACAGTTTCAGTGACAAAATACACTTAATTTTGTTAAAAGCTTTAATTAAGAAATGAGCATATAAGAAATTTTTAAATAGGTAATATTGCATATTGGTTGATGTTCTTAATAAAACCATTTAAGATTCTTTCAGAATGGATTAAATACTTACCCAGTGAGGATTCTAGATACAGGTAAGATGAGGTGTACATTCTTCAGTATTATTAACTTAAAACAGAATTAATTTCTCTTTGTATCACTTTTGACACATGAAAATTTCTTACACTTTTAGGGGCATTTAATCTTGCACTAAGGAGAGAACTTTTATCTTAATTGTGAATAATCAAATTCCATTGTCATTTCAAATCTTTCAGACAGTTCAAAGTTTTATCTTTAGCACTGCTTTAGGGAGGCACAAGTTGGTTCACTAGTGTGGAATCATAACTCACAGTCAGCTCCATTAGTTGGATTCTTTCCAATACTTATTAGTTTCATCAACTAGTTTTCAAAAAAGCTTAACGTTTCAGTATTAATAGATAAAGGTCTTCGAAACTAATATTTCTAGCTTAAAGTTTCCCCCATTAAATTGTATTTATAAAAATAATAAAAATAAAATCTTTTTTCAGATTAGTACATGTACTTTAATAGTAAAAGAAAAATATACAGCATTAAATAATGTTGAACAATATAAAACTTCCTTTACAGTTACAGTTTTAAATAATCTCACTTGTGTATAATTATAAAATTACTATACTCATCTATTGCTTACTTTGAAAGTGATTAATCAAAGTCAGAGAAAGCCAACCATCAAATGAAGTGTGTTTCAAATTTCCTTCTTAGGAGGCACATCAAAGAAAGATGAGTCAATTTTACTTTAATTAAAACCTTGTTTAAGAATATGAAATAAATGTTTTCTATATAATTCCAATTATATTTCAATTGTGTTCAGCTTTCAAACTGCCTCTGCTACTTGATTACACATGCCAAATTAATCTTGTCTTTTAAATCATATAAACAGTTCTAAAAACAAGACTTGGATTTTTTATTGTTCTAGTAGGTATTGTTCTAGAAGCAAGATTCCTCTAATTGATCATAACACCAAGCCTACCCCTTAGCTAACAGTTCAGATGTGTGTTTCTGGTTGATTCAAATACAGGAAGACACCCTTTGTATATATTTGACTAATTAGTCAAAGAATAAGAAAGCAGGGGAAAGAAATTTATCTAAAATATTTTTTGACTAATACATAGCAGTCTTCCAAAAATTCAAAGTGGAATTTTAGAGAAACTACATGTTCTAACATGTTCTCTTACGGTGCTTCAAACAGATCGTCAAGGAAGTATCCCCCAAAAAATCAATGAACACCCAGAATACCCGGTCTTCAACTGAATCAAGCAACACGCTACACAACTGAGGGTAACAAAGTATCAGTCCCTACAACACTTGTGTCAAACAAATCTGTTTCTCCTTTCAGCTTACTTACCTTCTTTCTCCTACACTGTTCTATTTATGGCCTAACCCTTCGAAGATACCCAAACACAGGAAAGATTAAAGATCCCTTTCACACGATAGAAGATAAAACTCACTGATAAAATGAAGAGATGTTTAGAAGGCTGTAGCTGCTGGCATTCTTCCACCATAAGCTTCTCCACCTATATCTGTAGTAGGTAACTGTACTTTTAGATAACTTTTCAACTCTTTTGAAGGGTTTCAGGTTAACAAATACTTGAAAATTAGTACTCACAACAGTGTATATAAAAATGAATAGAGGTCAGGCGTAGTAGCTCATGCCTGTAAATCCCAGCACTTTGGGAGGCCAAGGCAAGTAGATTGCTTAGTCCAGGAGTTTGAGACCAGCCTGGGCAACATGGTGAAATCCCATCTCTACAAAAAATACAAATATTAGCCAGGCATAGTGGTGTGTGCCTATAGTACCAGCTACTCCAGAGGCTGAGGCGAGCAGGTGCCTAGGCTCAAGGGGTTGCAGTGAACCGTGATCGCACTACTGCTCTCCAGCCTGGGTTACAGAGTAAGGCCTCATCTTAAAAAAAAAAAAAAAAAAAGAAAAGAAAATGAAAGAAGTGCTGACTCAGAATCAGAAAAGAGGTACTGACTCATAATAAGCAACAATCTAGATGCAAATAAAAATCATTAGATTTAATGTAACATCTTTAGGCTCAAATGGAAGCTCGTTAAATATTAAGTCAATCAACACTGATAGAGGCAGGAAGCAGACAAATTCTAGTCAGACAGGGTGAAACCCCACCTTCAAGCCAAAAACAGCCTGAAACCCATGACCCAAAGACAGAACTTCCATTCCTGTTTGCCTGCTCTTTCCCAATTGGTTCTTTCTGAATAATGCTTTTTAACCAATCAAATGCTGCCTTTTCCAATACTACCTATGGCCCACGGCCCCCTCATCCTGTGCCTATAAAAACCCCAGATCCAGCCACACTGAGAGAGACGACCCAACTTTGGGTGAGAGACCACCATCCTGTCCCCTCTCTAGACTGAGAGCTGCTTCATCATTCAATAAAATTCTCCGTCCTCATCATCCTTCAATTGTCAGCATGACCTCATTCTTCTTGGACATGGGACAAGAACTCAGGACCCACTGAATGCGGGGGCTGAGTGTGCAGTCGTGGCAGCTGTAGGATCCACACTGGAGTGCATGCCAGATGTGGCCCAGCAGGCTGGGTAGATGGGGTACCTGCTCCTGTGAGCCCAGCAAAGGGGCCAAGAAAAATCCTGCATCAACACTATTCAAATGTTAAAGGAAGTCAATACGAATAACATGTATAACACACTAAAAATATATTGCTGATAAGGCAAAATGAAATTAGAGAATGTAAAATAAAGCTCTCTGGGATTAGAACCTTCTCTTATAACATTCTGTCAATGGCTGAACTTCCAGAAACACTACCTATGAAATTAAGGACAGCCTTTGTAAATAGAAGGGCTAACTCCTTACATCGAGACAGCACCCAGAACTACTGTCTGAATCCATCTGAGGGGGAAAAAAATCCCATTTCCATGGTAAGGAACAAAGCAGAGACAAAGTTAATTACAGCTACATACAAATGGAAATGCCATAAACTACATAAAAGCTCATACAACGAAGAAATTAGCAACGTGGTTATTTGTATACATACAAAGACAGCAGAAAATAAAGTATTTTATATTATATGAAAACAAAATGCCTATGAACTCACTGATAAAGTTCTTTGAGAAATATGCTGAGATTTTTGTATATAAATTTTTTGGTTTGGGGATTTGTTGTTGTTGTTGTTGTTGTTGTTGTTGTTTGAGACAGGGTCTCTCGCTCTGTCATCCAAGCTATAGTGCAGCGGTGCAATCACGGCTCACTGTAGCCTCGACTTCCTGGGCTCAAAAGATCTTCCCACCTCAGTTTCCAGAGTAGCTGGGACCATAGGCACATAACACCACACTCGGCTACTTTTTAAAAAATCTTTTGTAGATAACAATGATATGGTTTGGTTCTGTATCCCCACTCAAATCTTACCTTGAATTGTAATACTCCTCAGGTATCAAGGGTGGGACGAGGTAGAGATAACTGAATCACAGGGGCAGTTTCCCCTAGCTGTTCTCATGATAGTGAGTGAGTTCTCATGAGATGTGATGGTTTTATAAAGGGCTTTCCCTTTGCTCGCCACTCATTCTCTCTCCTGCCGCCCTGTGAAGAGGTGCCTTCCACCATGATTATAAGTTTCCTCAGGCCTTCTCAGCCATGTGGAACTGTCAGTCAATTAAACCTCTTTTCTTTGCAAATTACCCAGTCTCGGGTATTTCTTCATAGCAGCATGAGAATGAACTAATACAGACAGGGTCTCTCAAACTTGCCCATGCTGGTCTTGAATTCCTGGGCTCAAGTGATCCCCCAACTTCAGCCTCCCAAATATGTAGACCCAGCACTTTGGAAGGCTGAGGCAAGGTGGTGGGGGGCAGGAAGGTGGGGGCGGGGGTTGTACCAAGGGCCTTGAGGTCTCAAAGAGCTATGATCCTGCCACTGCACCCCAGCCTGGGCGACAGAGAGAAAATCTTGTATGGGAAAGAAAGAATTTTTGTTTTGTTTTGTTTTACAGCTTTGGGAAAGATCTTTTCTACAGAATCATATATCTGATATTACAACAAAATTATGACTGAAAAATTTGTTTTACATAAAATCACCTACATGTCTTCAAGCTAATTACTTAAACAACATCACCATCTCTTCCACAGGCACTAGCACATTTAGAAAAGAAAGAGGTTTGGGTTTTGTTTTGTTTTTCTGTATTCAAAGTTCAGCTAAGTAAAGAAATAATTATTTTCCCAAAGGTTTCAGAGCAATTGCCTCAGTAAATTAAAAGAATGCGTTCCTATTAGCAAAGCCGTATAATTTAAGAGTAAAGGGTTATTTAAGGTGATTTAACTTTTCTCAAATAAAAAAGTGAAAAATTAGGTGGCAATACAGTTAATGACCAGAATTCTGGAAAACTGCCAAATTCAGGCACATTCTAACCATCAAGTTATTACTATTTAGTGGAGGTGGGGGGCAGTCATGAAGAACTTTTTATGCAGGTTTAAATGTTGCATACAGAGAAGCCATATAATTATTGTGAAATACTTTAAGGGATTCAAGAAGAAACTATGACATTTTGCTGTGTTTCTTTTAAAAAAGGCTTATTTACTGACTTTGAGTGGTATTTAGATCCAAAATACCAAAATATCAGAAAGATAATATCTATATTTAATATTTGGTATTACATAGTGTGGTTATGGCTTCTAAATGTTCTCATAGCCCAGGCACTCAGCTATTCAACCTAAATTTTTCCAGTTGCCTCAATGTTATATAATTCCCTTTTCAATTTTGTTCAGTCATACTTAGGACTTACTTTATACAAGGATAAATAAAACACTATTTTACATCTAGGTCACAAGACCAGGATATAAAGTCCAGTGTCTGGGTTCTAATCCTGGTTCTACCAATTACTAGTTCTTTATTCTCTTTATACCTTACTTTTATCATCTGTAAGCTGTAGATATAGTAATAACACCCACAAAATAGGGTTTGATGTGAGAATCAAATAAGTTAGTATACAAAAAATACTCAGAACACAACCATATAAAGAAATAAAATGCGTGCTACAACATAAATGAACCTCAAAAACATTATGCTAAGTGAAAGAAGCCAGACACAGGGTCACATATTACATGATTCCATTTAGATAAAATATATACATCCATAAAGACAGAATGCAAACTGGTGGTTGCCAGGATCGGAGGGATGGGGAGGGGCGGGTGGGGTGGTGGAGAACGGGGATAAAATACTTAAGAAGTACCGGGCTATATTTTGGAGTGAAAAAAATATTTTAGAACTAGATAAGAGTTCTGAATGCCACTGAACTGTTCACTTTAGAATGGTTAATTTTATTTTATATGAAATTCATCTCATCTCAATATATTTAAATTTTAAAAAAAAGAATAAAAAAATTTATTAAACACATCCCCAAAAAATACTTAAACAACAGTAGTGAGTACAAAATGAGTTCAGTAAATGTATACTAAATATCAATGCCCACATAAACTGCTAAAATATGTGAATCCCTATGTTACATCAAAGAATTAAAATAAAATACATAGGTTTGAGTTTATGTTTTAAGTATTCATTTTTAACAATTATTATTTTTTTATTTTATTTATTTTATTTTATTTTATTTTATTTTATTTTTTGAGACAGAGTCTCGCTCTGCTGCCCAGGCTGGAGTGCAGTGGCACAATCTCGGCTCACTGCAAGCTCTGCCTCCCAGGTTCACGCCATTCTCCTGCCTCAGCCTCCTGAGTAGCTGGGACTATAAGTGCCCACCACCACACCCGGCTTATTTTTTGTATTTTTAGTAGAGATGGGGTTTCACTGTGTTAGCCAAGATGGTCTCGATCTCCTGACTTCATGATCCGCCCACCTTGGCCTCCCAAAGTGCTGGGATTACAGGCGTGAGCCACCGCGCCCGGCCACAATTTATTTCTTTTAAATTCAGCATGAAATTATGTAATTCATCCACAAGGAACTCTCACTTCCTCCAAAAGAGACACTCGGAGAGAAAATACATATGAAAAATGGCAACTAAAAATTTATTTTGTACATTTACTGCTACATGTCATCCAAGTTATGTTATTTTAACATACAGTGCTTATGTGTCAAACTATCTGGGAAATAAAGAGATGACAGGCATAAAGAAAATATACACAAAAGGACAACCAAATAATTATTTTGTAAATTTAACCCCACAAATTGTAAATATTATATTGTTACATTCAGTTGTTTAAATAATATAATATATAAAATACCACTAAAAGACTCATACACATATTTATAAACTCAATAAAATGTTCAACTTGTGATGAATCAGAAAAAATGAGAAAACGTCTTCATAATGGGATACAAAAATGGAATTTAGAACTGGATCAGCCTGGAGAAAGCGAATTTAAAAAAGATAAAATCATAGGGCTAGATTTGTGGATATGAAAAATCAATGAATTCATTTGCTTTTTTTGAGGCAAAAAAAGGTCAAAGTAAAAAAAGTATTCTATATATCAAACTTAACACATTTATACTATAGTTTAAAGAATAATGTAAACAAATGAAGAGATCACAGTTCCCAAATAATTACAGCAGCCAAAAGGTCAAGTCTAAAACCCTTCGCTTCAAATAAAAGCTACTAGAAGAGACTACGAGGCATTTTCTACTAATATCTCAAAAGAAAACCCATGAAATATTCAAAAGCAAGATAATAATTCATGTTTTCCGTTTCTTTGCCTCACATATTTGTTTTACTATTAGAAGAAGGCTGTTTTTTTTTGTTTGTTTGTTTTCTTTGCCATGCCTAATGTTTATCTCATAAATTTCTATTAAATGTGTTATCAAAAGTTCCTGTTGGGAATGGTAACTACATTTCAAACACACATTTATAAACAACAAAAGAGAAAACTGTCATTAATTTTAATATGAAATTAAATTATAAGAATAAACTTTCAAACACACGTTGACAGCAGTCAAAGAATTGTGGCATGATACATGTAGCCTTCACTGTTTCAAAAGCACAGAGTTTAGGTCAAGCTTCTTAAAATGGCCAAATGTTTTAACAAGTAAAGAAAAATATACATTAAGTGCTTCATGAATAAAAGTAGTTCAAATGAACAAGCCTTGTGGAAAATAAAGCACTGTACAGATTTTATATCAAACATGCCAAGACTGTTAATAACACTACACTACATTACACTATATATGAGAAAGAACTCTCCCAATACAAGAATTGTTATATTAAAATACACGTTATCTTTTCTGTAAAGATCTTTAAACAAATAAGTCAGCTAGCTTCCTGAAATGATGTAAATGTGATTCAACCTAAAGATGTGATTTTCTTGCATGTCATGAGTTCCATAAATATTTGAATACAAATATTATGCATTTTATAAGCCATCTTATCTGTATGTCTATAAAAAAATGGCTGAGCTATGGAAAAACAGTATGGTGGTTCCTCAAAAAGGTAAGCATGAAATTATCATACGATCCAGCAATTCCACTTCTGGGTATATATCTAAAAGAATTAAAAGCAGGGACTCAGGCTGGGCGTGGTGGCTCACGCCTGTAATCCCAGCACTTTGGGAGGCCAAGGCAGGTGGATCATGAGGTCAGGAGATGGAGACCATCCTGGCCAACATGGTGAAACCCCATCTCTACTAAAAATACAAAAAATTAGCCAGGCATGGTGGCGGGCGCCTATAGTCCCAGCTACTCGGGAGGCTGAGGCAGGAAAATGGTGTAAACCTGGGAGGCAAAGCTTGCAGTGAGCCGAGATTGTGCCACTGCACTCTAGCCCGGGCGACAGAGCGAGACTCCGTCTCAAAAAAAAAAAAAAAGCAGGGATTCATACAGAATATTTGTGCATCCACATTCATAGCACGATTCACAAGAGCCAAAAGGTGGAAACAATTGAAGTGTGCATTAACAGATGAAAAGATAAACAAAATGATGTGTATGCATAAATGAAATATTATTCAGCCATAAAAAGGAAATGAAATTCTAATAGATACTACAAGATGAATGAACCTTGAATATACTGTGCTATATGAAAGCAGCCAGACACAAAAGGACAAATATTTCTTGATTCCACTTATATTAAGTACCTAGAATAGTCAGATTTATAGAAATAGAAAATACAATGGTTGTAACTTGAAGTTAGAGGAGAAAGTAGTAGGAAGTAACTGTTTAACAGGCATGGAGTTTCAGTTTGGGATGATGAAAAGTTCTAGAGATGAACAGTGGTGATGTTGCAGAGTAATACAAAAGTAATGCCACTTAAAAACAGTTAAATGGGGAGGGGTGCAGTGGCTCACTCCTGTAGTCCCAGCACTTTGGGAGGGCGAGGCGGGTGGATCACGCGAGGTCAGGAGTTGGAGACCATTCAGCCCGATCAACATGGTGAAACCCCATCTCTACTACAAATACAAAAATTAGCCAGGCGTGGTAGCACATGACTGTAATCCCAGCTACCTGGGAGGCTGAGGCAGGAGAATCACTTGAACCTGAGAGGCAGAGTTTGCAGTGAACTGAGATCATGCCATTGCACTCCAGCCTGGGGAACACGAGCAAAATTCTGTCTTTAAAAAAAAAAAGGTTAAATGGTAAATTTTGTTAAGTGTATTTTGCCACAATAAAAAAGGAAAAACAAAGTAAGTTGTGTGTATGGATGGTAGTGATGGCTGTATAACAGTGTAAATGTGTATATAACATCTCTGAATTGTACACTTAAAAATGGTTAAAATGGTGAATTTATGCTTATTTCCACAATATTTTTAAAAGTTGGTTAAGGTCTTTCAGTAATTAGCTTCACTCTAAATTATTTTTAAGGCAGATCAAAATATAGTTGCTCAGAGGCTTCTAAATACTTCGCAAGCAACTGAACTACCACTATAGCTAACCAGCACCCCTAAACCAATTAGTGCCTAGCAAAGTATTACTGCCCTTCAGCCCACTGGCCCTGCCTAAGTCTAGCAACCATATAAAATGCTTGATACTGCTTCTGCATTAATAAGCAGTGAGCTCTTCAAATATAACACTTGATGTCCAGGGCAGGAGCAGATTATAGACACAGTATGCTTAAATCTATTTTCCCTATGGTTGATGACTAGACTTAAATCCTCAATCACATTCCCTGCTACCTGACTGGGGCCTTGTTTCATTATCTGTCACCCTTGGTCCTTCTCCTTACATCTTTAATCCTCTCCTCTGGGTCCTACATCTCATTCTAAAATCAGACTAAGTCTCCTCATGCTATTAAAATCTTCCCTGGACTCTGACACCTTCAAATTTCCCCGCTCCCAACCCCCAACTTACTCCTCTTCTTGGCTACCAAACACCTCTACCTGCCATTCATTTCTGGATCCCCCAGGAACTGATTTTTGCCCGCTACTTGACTGAACTACACTCCTGAAAGTTAACCATGACCTCCAATCTGATAACTTATTATTCATACTACCCAAATTAAAGCTCCAATCTGATAACCTATTATTCATACTACCCAAACTAAACGCAAAAAAAGAAGAAAGACAAAGGAAGAAGGAAGAAAAGGAAGGAAGAAGGAAGGAAAAGGAGATGGAGATGGAGACAGAGAAGAGGACAAACATTTGTAAAAGGTCATCAGTCACAACCTCCTTAAAACTATTTTCTCCTTTGGCTGAAACTCTTAATTCTTCTCTTACTCTCTGGCCTCTCTTTTATCTCCGGCCTTTTATCTCCTTCCACCAAATCTCCAAACATGGGTACTTGTCATTCTGCCTTCACCCTTTGTCTTCCCTCTCCTAGGAATTTTTCGGAACTTTCCTTCTTGAAACTTTGCAGAACATTTGAAAATGTTTTTTACATTTTATATGAATACCATCAGCACAAGACGTAGCAGGAGTCAGGTAGTCAGAGAACAATTCCGCCTACCCCAGTAACTAAGTAGCTGGCAACAGAGGTATGCTTCCCTACTGCACATGTATATATCAGTGTCCAAGGTTAAGAAAACCCTATTTGTATTTTTTGGCAGGTACAATACATTTTAAATGAAAAAAACATTTAGAATGTTTTCTTTTTAAAATGATTGTACTGCTAGAAGGAAGTATCTAACAATCTGTTCATTATTAATTGCATGTTTTCTGATATGGTTAATTATTTAGGCTTGATGTAATCATTCAGCTGGTTAAGACTGCTTACTGATATAAAGTTAAAGATAGGATGTATAAATGCAATGTAAATATCAGTTTCTTAAGGTTAAAAAAAAATAGTAATTTCCTCCAATAGAGAGTTCTTAACATTCTATGTGGAAACAAAATTTGTAGAAAAGAAACAGAAAATGAAATCCATAGAGAATTGATATGCTATACCTTAATTTAAAACTTATCACCGGAATACTTAAATTCTTAAAAGTATAATTGATGATATTTAATACACAATTTGAATATGAAAATTAAAACCATGGACTTTTTTAAACTTTAGGATTAATGACTAGTAATGGCTTCTTTGCTTAAGTTGCTTCCTTTTGCCTTAAACAAAGAAACCATACATTTTAAAGTTTTATCATAAAAGCAGAATGTATATGAAATTATTTCACTTTCGCAATTTTTAAAATATGTTAAGGCTCAAAAACTTAAGGATATGGGAAAGTGATCAAGATGTGGTGATGAAGGAAAAAAAGAAAGTTATAAAACAATGTAATCTCATGATTCCAATTTTGGTTAAAAACTAGTATGTACTAATGGGCAGAGAAGACACACAAAGTACACAGAAGCCCATATATCAAAATGTTAATGGTAAATCTTGAGGTAGTACAAGTGATTTTTATTTTCTTCCTTATACTTTGTTTTCCTCCTTTACACCTTTATTCCTTTCTATAGCAAACATGCATCACATTTATAGCTGAGTTTCGTGGAAGAATAAACTCTATATTTCATTCCATTTCTGTCTTTCTGCTTATATTTTGATAGACTAGAAAAGGACCATCTTCCAAAGCTGTGCAGAGTAACTTTTTAGCATTGTCAGTGTTCTCATGTACCTAATCCATCAGCAAATCCTGTTAATCCACTTACAAAATACACCAGAATTCAACTACTTCTTCTTAAAGAGAAGTCACCGTCATCTCTTGGTTTATGCAAAAGTCTCCTAACTAGTCTACGTAATTCCACCCTTATCGCCTTTCAGGCTTTCGTGTCACTCCTTTACTTAGAAATTCTGTGACTTCTCATCTCATTCAGCATAAAAGTCTAAGCACTGATTTTAACCTTCAAGGCTCTATGATCTAAACTAGGAATCACCAGGCACACTCCCACTTCAGCACCACAGAACTTGCAGTAAGTTGGCTCTGCCTAGATATTCTACACCCAGATACCCTCATTTTCTTCAGCTTTTTATTCAAGTATCATCTTCTCAAAAAGGCCTTCACTGGCAATCCAACACAACACATCAACCACTCCACCCCACCCTTGAAATTTCCTATCTCGTTTCCCTGTTTTATTTTTTCTACTCTGGCACTTATGACTATCTAACACAGAGGATGTATTTATTTATTTTTGATATTATCTCCCTCCCTCAGTAGAATATAAACTCTATAAAGAGAAATTTTTACCTTTGCTTTGCCTGCTGCTGTATCCCAAGCACATGGTAGGTACTCAATATATATCTACTGAATAAATGGATAAACGCATTCCAGTGAATCCACAAGTTTAAACCCACAGCTTCTCAGTTACAGTAATAGTTGGCTCAATGCATATCATGAAATGATAGCAACACATTTATTCATATTCTGAGAATCAATGACTTTCTAAGTGACTTTGCATAGGGCAAGAGAGCTGAAGAACAGCTATAGTAAACAATAATGCAGACATATCTTCTCAAGCCTAAAAGGGAGCATCTAGGATCTTAGCTTCAAAATTCATGAATAAAATTATGACTTGATTTGGTGTAACAAAGATAATGTACTCTGAGATCATATTGCTGTTATTGTTCGTACTAAAAAGTAAGCAAAACTGTCTAAAATCATATTGTTACTCTTCTAACTTTTCCACTAGAATATTCAATTCCAGTCTGTAAAACTGGATATATAACTTTCCTTATGCAAACAAAAAACTAGCTGAATATCATACTACTATGCACCTGAGTATCTGTTATCTGCAAGATCTTTGGATCTTTTATAAACACCAATCAATGCTGTGCAGACAGAGCTAAGGGGAAAAGGCAATTAGATACTGTGAAAAAATGGAGGCAATCAGAAGAAATACAGTCCATGGTGGCAGTGACAGAGCTAAGCAGGAGGTATGGATAATCTGGGTAAGTGCCATGGAAAAATAAATATCATGATTGAACTTGAGGCAAATGGAAACAGTTCAAATTGGCTTCATACACTACTCTGTGAAACATATGATGTCCATATGTCCATTACCAACAAACTGAAACATGGAAAATAACAAAAGCCAATGCTATGATGGCTATAAGAACACACCCAATGCCAGTCTCTACCACACCGCAGCAGCATAACTTAGTCTAGCTGCCAGGTAAGTTGGCTAAGAAGTCAGAAGCAATAAGAAAAAGAGGAGAAAGAACTAACTATAAACTGTTCTCTTTCCCTACAGAAGACAAAGTTGGGATCTATACTAGAAAGTAGAATGTAACAACAATAAAGGCTGAAAAGTAAAGCACAATTTTTTCTCTGTAGACAGTTTCTAAAAGTATAAACTACTTTGGAATTAAAGAAGGCAACATTTTATCCAAAACTACAAATGATTTAAGATCCAGAGAATTACATAAAACAACAGAGGAATAAGATGGAATAACTTCCAAATAAAAAATTATAAATATGACCTTTCAAGTTTTGAAATACATAATAGAGTATAAAAAGAAACTGACCAAAAGATGTGGTGGGAATCCATTACGTTTTACATCAGTTTCAATAAGTCTACCAAATTTTCCTTCTATAGTTTCTAACCCCACCTTTCTTTTGTTGTTGTTGTTGTTGTTTTGTTGTTGTTGTTGTTGTTGTTGTTGGTTTTTTTTTTGAGACGGAGTCTCACTCTGTCACCCAGGTTGGAATGCAGTGGCATGATCTCGGCTCACTGCAACCTCCACCTCCTGGATTCAAGCGATTCTCCTGCCCCTGCCTCAGCCTCCCAAGTAGCTAGGACTAGAGGTACATGCCACCACACATGGCTAATTTTTGTATTTTTAGTGGAGACAGGGTTTCACCATGTTGGTCAGGCTGGTCTTGAACTCCTGACCTCATGATCCAACCACCTCGACCTCCCAAAGTGCTGCGATTATAGGCGTGAGCCACTGCGCCTGGCCTCTAACCCCCACCTTTCTATACTCTCTAACCCCCTAAGTGATTCATCTTCAAGATACAACAAGAGTTGACATAAAAGAAGTAGAGCTTAACTTAGGCAAGTGTCATGAAGGACCAATTTACACAGCAAAGCCAAAACTGTAAAAAAATATATATATAAATATAAATTTTGTATAATTTTTAAGTCTTAAAGCCTATCTGGTGGTACTGACCTTTTCAACCAATCAAAACCAGGCCAGTCAGATGAACTATATAAAAATAATATGTACAAAGATTATACATCCATAATAATTAAAAAGAATGTTTAAGAAAATAATCTCAGCACTTATTCAGAAATACACTAGTGTCACTCAAATGATACAGTAATGAAATTCAGCAGCTAAAAATATATAACTATTTTACAGTAAATATCAATGTCATTCTTGTTTCAACCTGACTTCCCATTCTACCCCTAAACTCCCAAACTTGAAACCAACTACAATTTCTTGAGTAGCTGGAGTGTGGTTTAGGAAAGGAAGCTATGCTTGTTTGTATGGAATCTGCCATTTCCTCCCTGCCAAAACACTTGTTTAAAAAGTCATGTAATATTTCTATTAAATTGTAAATGCAGTCGACAAGGAAATGGCCTACTAGCAGTGTATTACCTTTGTGGCAGTGCCAACGGGCCTACAGCAAAATAGTGCACATGATAATTTCAACATGCATTCCCAAGTAACAAAATTGTGCTTTACATAAATACCACAGAACCTGAGCAAGATCCAGAAAAAGCAATGAAAATCTGCCCAAGCTTTCATGCTTGCCTATATCAATTGTATGTCATAACTAAAGCAAAATAGAAAAGCATCTACATATGTTCAAGAAGCTTGTGAAGTTAGATCATATAACCCTGGGAAAACTATTGCAACTTAAATCTGTGTATTTCTTGTTAACCACTGTAACAACTCACTAATAAAAATGAAGAAAAACCATGGATATCAAATGAACCAAAATGTACTAACTACATACAAGTCCTTAAAGATCATGATGCAACTTATTAACAGGAACATATGTTCAGTGTAAGCCACAATTGTTATGTTAAATTATTTCTTTCTTTGATATCATTCATTTGATTACAGAATGTAAGAGATTCACAAGCCTTCCAATTAAAATGGTGACCTCCAGTTTGTAAGTCACTTACCGAAATGCTTAAAAAGTCACCACTGATCATTTACTTCTTACCCTGCATTGCATAGCACTACATTTAATTATGCAAATTAAATAACCTCAGATGTAATAAAGATGGTTCTATTCATGTAAAAGTTATACTTAAAACCAAGTTAACATAATTAAATAATTAATCTGTAATTAATACAGTATTCTAGGACAGCTGAATTCTGTTCTACAGCAATTTAACTAATATGCATATTTATTTTGTAAGTCAGGTATGTCTCATCTTTCTTTTTAAAAATGTCAATCCATGCATAATTTCAAAATTTAAACCTGATAGAGATACCATTTCCTCCAAAAATGTAAATTTTTTAAGTGTTATACACATGAAATTAGAGTAAATACCTGCCCTCAGTGTACCTCCTTCCACCTTCCTACCCTATGCACGCCTACTTATTAATGTCTCCTAAAATAAATGCTAGCTTAAATCTCTGGCATAAACAGTTACTACTACTGGCTTAGAATAAAATAAAACTTACTATGACCAACAGAGTAAGTCCACACAATTGCTTTTAAGGTATAAATCTTCAATAAAGCTTAACAGTTTTTTGTTAAACCAGTTTTCATCCCCAATTAGCAAACCAAAGCTACTATATCCTGACGCCAACATTAAGGGTGGCCACTACCGATTTTTCTGATCTCTAATAAGGAACAGGAACAAAAGTGCCAAAAAAGAAATAAATAATATAAATTATATCAATTTAAAATTTAAATGTTAAATAAATAAATTGTGCTAAGTAAAAGTTTGAAACGCAAGCTGTGAGGGATGACAGCTCTTTCAAGTTGGATTTGATTAGCATTTAATTACTTTCATTTTTTAATTTATTTCATTGATTTCTTATTTTAAGTTGTAAGTACAACACTTATTATTTTAAGAAAGAAAAATCTGAGCTTACCAGATTTCAGTATTAACACCACAGAAGCATCTTTGAGATAGGAAAGGAAATCAAGCACATATTCAACAAAAATATTTATTGGATATTCTTATGTTAGAATCTGTTGATTCATTTAGACACACAAAGATGAAACATACTTGAATTTAAAACTTAGATCTAGTAGGGAAATAAGACAACTATATCAAAATAACTATGATAATACACAGTAAGTTTAAAAGTGCCATAAGAAAATTATAAAGTGATATGAGAATTCAAAGAAACAAAATATTTTTTAAATCAGTAGGATGAGGAACTTCTAACAATAATTAGACTTATCTAAAACTAAGTTTTCCAGAAGTAGAAAGATTATGGGAGGAAGACATCATAATCTATGGCAAGATTTTTATATCTGGTTCCAGACTGAAATGCATGATATGCTATGATAAAGAAAATAGTAAACAAAACACTATCCTAAATACACAATGTAACAAGAAATCCTCTTGAGGGTCACTGATATTAAGAACCACAGTTCTCAATTATTTTGGATCAAGGAATCCTTGTTTCAAGGAGTCATTATTTTCATTTTGATGGAAAACTATGAACTATCTTATCAGAAAAATACATACCTGCACAAACATCAATATTTAAGCGCAATTTCATAAGATGCGTTGACTGAATTATCTGCCCCAGAAACAGCTCATTCTACCCTCTTGTGAATCATGGTTTCCATTACTGGGCTAGTATGCAGTATAGGTGAAAATGAAGAAGTAAAAAATAACTGTTTTTCTCCATTAGAAAAGAGAAAATGCACTGCAGTCCTAATAGGCTCATTATGTTCATATTGCTTCCAGTAGAGGCTGCAGAAGACATCTCAGCAGCCATAAGCGGGAACTTAAAAGTTTTCAGTAACCTCCCCTGGCTAGCAATAAACGGCCAATAAGCAGGTTCAGGCACAGAAACAGTAATTCCTTTGGGTACTGTGTAACGTCCTAATACCTCGCATCCTACTGAATGTCCTACAAAAAAATCAGGTGATGAAAAACAGCTGCTCGATCCTTCCACAGCCCAAAGTTCCTTAAGTAACAATGGTAAATATTATTAAACAGGCATCCTCTGTAAGAACCTGAACGAATTTATAGTCTCAATATGTTACTTCGAAAGCAACTTCATAAAGCTAGCTCATACTTCTACAGTAAGTATTTTACACGCATTGTTCATATACACTGTCCCTTCTGATCTTCAAAAAGAACTCTGTGAAGCAGATGGATGAGGGTCCATTATAACTAATTCACAGATAACAAAATTGATTTAAGCCTCACAAGTCTCAAACATCAGGTCACACCATTATTACGTAGCAACCATGGAAGCATTCGGACTTAGTTAGAATTTGGATTTCCAACGCCTGGTTCAGTAATTATTGCTCTACAGATTCAAATTAAAAGCCATTACTGGTTCATAAAATCAATGTAATGGATTTGGACCACACATTTTTTTAATGAAAAGATGAAACAGAATAGAATACTGTGATAGAACAGAAGTCAGAGTGAATCACAAACAAAGAAAATAAGTATGGTTTCATGTACATTTTGTTTCACTTATGTGTCTGTGTGTCTGCACACATGTGCATAATGGGTCACACTGTGAAAATATTTCTACTATGAACCACAATTTTAAAAGTCTGAAATGTAAATATCATCTTTCAATCATTAATAAATCAATTTAACTTGTCTCCTTTAAATTCTCCCACACAAATACACAGAAATATTGCATTTGTCAGTATTCCACATTAAAATCCTAAAAAGATGAAATGTAGTATAATTCTTTCTCAGTAAGTATTACTCTAAGCAATACTTAATGGAAACATGTCTCCAAAACTGTAATTCATATTTACATAATTTGTATTTCAGTAGGAAAATAATTGCTTCCTCAATAGTTACCAAACTAATCATGTGTAGAGAGCACTTGGCAATACCAACAGCAAGGTTACAATACAGATTAAGAACAGGAATGCCTCTTTCCTGTGTAAGCATCAGGGGTGACCCCAGCAGGCTTAATCAAGAGAAGTTGAGACTTGTTTATTCTCTTCACTTGTTCATGTCTTAAAGAATAGTAACTCTGACAAGACAAAAATATGTTGAAACTGTCACTGTAATAAACCTTAATCCCCAATTTAGGGGCTAGAATGCCTTGTACCACCACCACCCTTCAATGTGTATCAGGACCACAAAGCAGAGAACTCTAACTTTCAAATGGAATAAAAATCCATGTCTTGGAAGCAGTACTGAAATTCTCTGATGATCTCATTTCTCCCACTCCTCTGGATCCTTGGATGATCTGAAAGTACAGTTAACAGAATCAAGGTATCAGCTAAAATAGGCAAAAAAAATAGGGAAGAGAAAGGAAAGGAAACCAAAGGTAGAGACGGGGGTGAGGTGAGAGTATTCGCCTACACGTCCTGTCAGGAAACAAAAAAATCAAAGGACAATGGTAAGAAGAAAAGTAAAAAAGGAAGATAAAGGTAAGTTCAGGGGAGAAATGCAAGTAAAGTATATAATGACAAAATAATAAAATCTTTATCTACAACCATATGATATGTAATTTGAGATAATATATACATATAACTGAATAAATGTTTTACAGTGTATAGCTTTCTATTCTAATCAACAAAACTCTTATCTACCCTTTCTTATTAAATAAAACAGAAATCTAAACGATTCTAACATTAAAATGCTAGTTATCACTGAATTATAAATTCCAAAAGAACAGGGAACATGTCTGCTGTGCTTACTACTACTTCCTAACAGCTCAAGTGATACCTGATAAGTGTGCACCAAGTATCTACGGAAGGAAATACAGGAAAGGGAAAGGGAGTAAAAGAATACAGGAAGGCACTCTAGATGACATTTAATTTCTCTGACACAAAACCACCAATTTGGGAGAGTAGATATACTATCCAACTGGTCCCAAGGCCAAATTTATTGCCTTTACGTTAGAATATGCATTTCTTACATTCTAACATTAATATTAAATCAAAAATAAGTTAATATTAATGATTAAATTTAGTATTGACAACAACATGAGAATGTCCCATCATGAGAATATACACATTTACATGGCAGAAAATTTCAAGAGTGTCATTCTCATTACTAAAAGTTCATTAATAATTATTTGTACTCCGAGGCCGGGCGCGGTGGCTCACGCCTGTAATCCCAGCACTCTGGGAGGCCGAGATGGGCAGATCACGAGGTCAGGAGATAGAGACCATCCTGGCTAACATGGTGAAACCCCGTCTCTACTAAAAAATACAAAAAAAAAAAAAAAAAAAAACTAGCCAGGTGAGGTGGCGGGCGCCTGTTGTCCCAGCTACTCAGGAGGCCGAGGCAGGAGAATGGCGTAAACCCAGGAGGCAGAGCTTGCAGTGAGCTGAGATCCGGCCACTGCACTCCAGCCTGGGTGACAGAGTGAGACTCCGTCTCAAAAAAAAAGAATTATTTGTAGTCCAAAAGATCCCACTAGCTCCCAATGAATCCTAACCAGAATGAAATGTATGAAATAACAGATACAGAACTCAGAATATGGATGTCAAAGAAACTTAACAAGATCCAAGAGAAAGTTGAAATCCAACACAAAGGAAACAGAAGAACAATCTAAGATTTGAAGGACAGTATAGTTATTTTAAGAAAGAACCAAACAGAACCTCTGGAACTGAAAAAATCACTACAGGAATTTCAAAATATAGTTGGAAGCCTTCACAACAGACTAGACCAAGCAAAAGAAAGAATTTCTGAGACTGAAGATCAGTTCTTCAAATCAACCCAGTCAGATAAAAATAAAAGTAATTTTTAAAAATGAAAAAAGCCTTCAAGATACATGAGATTATATAAAATGACCAAATATGTGACTTAGTGGCATTCCTGAGAGAGAAGAGAGAGTGAGCAACTTGGAAAACATATTTGAGGATAGATATAAGTCAGAAAAAATTTCCGCAATCTTGCTAGAGGGGTCAACATGCAGATATACAAGAAATCCAGATAACTCCTACAAGATACTACACAAAATGACTATTCCCTGGATACATAGTCATCAGACCATCCAAGGTCACCCAAAAGAAAAAACCTTAAAGGCAGTTAGAGAAAAGTGTCATATGAACTGCAAAGCAGCAGTCTCCAAACTTTTTGGCACCAGGGACTGGTTTCATGGATGACAAGTTTTCCACAGATGGGGCTGGAGGGGGTGGTTTAGGGATGAAACTGTTCCACCTCAGTTCATCAGGCATTAGAGTCTCATAAGGACTGTGCAACCCAGATCCCTTGCACGTGCAGTTCACAAAAGGGCTCATGCTCCTAAGAGAATCCAATGTCACTGATGATCTGAGAGGAGGCGGAGCTTAGGTTGTAATTCTTGATCACCCACCGCCCACCTCCAGCTATGTGACCCAGTTCCTAACAGTCCATGGACCGGTACCAGTCTGTGGTCCAGGGGTTGGGGGACCCCTGCTCTAAAGGGAAACCCATCAGACTAACAGTAAACTTCTCAGCAGAAATCCTACAAACCAGACAAGATTAGGGGCCAATTTTGAGCATTCTTAAAAGAAATTCCAGCCAAGAATTTCGTATCTTGTCAAACTAAGCTTCATAAATGAAGGAAACATAACGTATTTCCCAGACAAGCAATTACTAAGCAAATTTGTCACTGCCAGACCAGCCCTTCAAGAGATGCTTAAGGGAGGTCTAAACATGGAAACAAAAGAATGACATTTACTAATACAAAAGCACACATAAAGCATATAACCCACAGACTCTATAAAGTAACTATACAATCGAGACTACAAAGCAACTAGCTAACAACCCTATGACGGGAAAGAAACCTCACATATCAATATTAACCTTGAATATAATGGGCCTAAGTGGCCCACTCAAAAGACATACAGTGGCAAACTGGAAAAAACAAACAAAATTCATCTTTCTTTTATCTGCAAGAGAACCATCTCACAAGTAACAACACCCATACTCATAGTAAATGAATGGAGAAAGATCAGGTAAACGGAAAACAAAGAAGAGCAGACATTTTATATTAGATAAAACAGACTTTAAACAAACAACAGTAAAAAAAGACAAAAAAGAGCATTATATAATTTTTTAAAAGGGTTCAATTAGTCTTCTTAAAAGAAGACTTAACTATCCTAAATATATATACACTCAACACTGGAGCACCCAGATTTATGAAAACAATTACTTTTAGACATAAGAAAAGATGTTGACAGCCACACAATAACAGTGGGAGACTTCAACACCCCACTGACAGCATTAGACTGATCATCAAGGCAGAAACTAACAAAGAAATTCTGGACTTAAATTTAATGTTTGACCAACTGAACCTGATAGACATCTACAGAATACTCTACCAAACAACCACAGAATGTACATTCTTCTCATATGAACATAGAACATACTCAAAGATTGACCACATGCTCAATCCTAAAGCAAGTCTCAAAAAATTCAAAAAAATCAAAATCATACCAGGCATCTTCTCAGACCACAATAGAATAAAAATAGAAACCAACACCAAGAGGAACTCTCAAAACCACATAAATACATGAAAACTAAACAACATGCTCCTGAATGACTTTGGGGTAAACAATGAAATTAAGGCATAAATCAAAAAGTTCTTTGAAAAAAATGAAAACAGAGACACAACATACCAAAACCTCTGGGGTACAGCAAAAGCAGTGTTAAGAGGAAAGTTTAGAGTGCTAAATGCCTACACCAAGAAAATGGATCTTAAATTGACAATCTAACCTCACACCTAAAGGAATGAAAAAACAAGAAAAAACTAAACCCAAAGCTAGGAGAAGGAAATAAATAAGTAAAGTCAGAGTAGAACTAAATGAAATTGAGAACAAAAAACCATACAAAAGATCAATGAAACAAAAAGTTGTTTTTTTGAAAGGATGAATAAAACTGACAGAGACTGCTAGCTACAATTAAAAAAAGGAAAGAGAGAAGATCCAAATAGGCACAATCAGAAATAACAAAGGTGACATCACAACAAAGCCCACAGAAATACAGCAAATGCTCAGAGGCTACTATGAACATTTCAATACATACAAAGTAGAAAATCTAGGGAAAACGGAACCTGAAATTTCAGGAACCTTAATTCCTGAAAACACGCAACCTCCAAGATTGAACTAGGAAGAAACAAAAATCCTGAAGAGACCAACAAGTAACAAGATTGAATCAGAAATTAAACACCTACCAATGAATAAAAGCCCCCGAAAAGAGAGATTCGCAGCGGAATTCTACCAGTACTAATGAAACCATTACAATCAAAGAGGAGGGCCTCCTCCCTAACTCATTCCATAAAGCCAGTATCATCCTGATATCAAAATCTGGCAAAGACATAACAAAAAAAGAAAATTACAAGCCAATATCCCTGATGAACATAAGACACAAACTTCCTCAACAAAATACTAGCACACTGAGCTAGGTGGAATGGCTCACATCTATAATCCCAGCATTTTGGGAGGCTAAGGCAGAAGGATCACTGGAGCTCAGGAGTTTGACACCAGCCTGGGCAATATATTGAGATGCCATCTCTCCAAAAAAATTTTTTTAATTAGCCAGGTACAGTGGCACATGCTTGTAGTCCTAGCTACTCAGAAGGCTGAGACGGGAAGATCACTTGAGTCTGTGATGTCAAGGCTGCAGTGAGCCATGGCTGCACCACTGCACCCGAGTCTGGGTGACAAAGTAAGCCTGTCTCAAGAAAAAAAATATATATATGAGCAAACCAAATCCAGCAGCACATCAAAAAATTAATTCACCACAATCAAGTGGGCTTTATTCCTAGGATGTAAGGACGATTCAACATATGCAAGTCAGTAAATGTGATTTACCACATAAGGAGAATTAAAAGCAAAAACCATATAATTATCTCAATAGACACAGAAAAGGTTTTTGATAAAATCCTATACCCCTTCATTATAAAAATCCACAACAAACTTGTCATCAAAGGAACATACCTTAACATAATAAGAGTTATCTATTACAAACTCACAGCCAACATCATACTGAAAGGGCAAATGCTAGATGCATTCCCTTAAGAACTAGAACAAGACAAAGATGTCCACTCTCACCATTCCTATCCATTATGTTATTGGAAGTCCTAGCCAGAGCAATGAGGCAAGAGAAAGAAATAAAAGACATACAAATAGGAAAAAAAGAAGTCAAATTATCTCTCTTCACTGACAATATAATTGTATACTAGAAAATCCTAAAGATTCTGTCAAAAGACTCCTAGACCTGATAAATGACTTCAGCAGTCTCAGGATATAAACGCAATGTACAAAAATCAGTAGCACTTCTATACACTAATAATGTTCAAGCTGAGAGCCAAGTCAAGAATGCAATGCCATTTACAATACCTACCAAAAAAAATATCTAGGAATACACCTAACCAAGGAGGTGAAGGATCTCCACAAGGAGAACTACAAAAGACTACTAAAAGATATCAGAGACAACACAAACAAATAAAAGATCATTCCATGTTCCCAGGTTGGATGAATCAATATTGTTAAAAACGGTCATACTGCCCAAAGCAATCTACAGATTCAATGCTATTCCTATCAAACTACCATCATCATTTTTCACAGAATTAGAAAAAAACTATTCTAAAATTTATATGGAACCAAAAAGGAACCCAAATAGCCAAGACAATTCTAAGCAAAAAGAACAAAGCCAGAGACATCAATTTACCTGACTTCAAATTATACTACATGGCTACTGTAACCAAAACAGCAAGGGACTGGTACAAAAATAGAAATACAGACCAATGGAACAGAACAGAAGCATAAAAAAATAATGAGATCATGCCCTTTGCAGGAATGTGGACGCAGCTGGAGGCCACAGTCCTAAGCAAACTAACACAGAAACAGAAAACCAAATACTGCATGTTCTCACTTATAAGTGGGAGCTGAATACTGGGTTCACATGGACATAACTATGGAAACAATAGACACTAGGGACTCTAAAAGGAAGAAAGGGGTGGAGAGGACAAGGGCTGAAAAACTTCCTATTGGATACTATGTTCGCTATCTGGGTGACAGGATCAGCAGAAGCCCAAACCTCAGCACCATGCAATATACCTTTGTAACAAACCTGCACACGTACCACCACTAAACCTAAAATAAAAATGGAAATTTAAATAATATAAATAAACTGTGAAAAAATATTTTTAAAAAATAATTTCCAAAGAATTTTGAAATGCTGATTTACAATTATTAAATATTTACACAACTTCTTCAGAACACATCTATTGCATAATGCAGAGCACATATATATGATTAAATAAAAATAATCCTCTACTTAGTAGACAACTAAGTCATTTGCACAGAAACAGTGAAAAGCATTCTGATTCAAAGATCTCTCAATATAGTGATTACAAAGAAGACATACAAAGGGACTCAGACTGTGTATTATAATTGGGGTGCAGAAAGTGATATGAGGACAACTGGAAAGACAATAAAGAGGCAGTAAAAAGTTAAAGGAGTAGGAGACCTTCGCCAACAATGAAAAACAAGCAGGTCAGTACTCAAAAAATCCAATTTAAAAATGGGCAAAGGAGTGCCGGGCACAGTGGCTCACGCCTGTAATCCCAACACTTTGGGAAGCCAAGGCGGGTGGATCACAAGGTCAAGAGATCAAGAGCATCCTGGTCAACATGGTGAAACCCCGTCTCTATTAAAAATACAAAAATTAGCTGGGTGTGGTTGCGCACACCTGTAATCCCAGCTTCTTGGGAGACTGAGGCAGGAAAATTGCTTGAACCTGTGAGGTGGAGGTTGCAGTGAGCCGAGATAGCACCACTGCACTCCAGCCTGGGTAACAGAGCAAGACCCTGTCTCAAAAAAATAAATAAAAGGGGCAAAGGAATTGAATAGACAGTTCCCAAAATATACACATAATGGACAATGGAAGATAAGCATATGAAAAGATGTTCTATATCACTAGTCATCAGAGAAATGCAGATCAAAACCACAATGAGATGCCACTTCACTCCCATTACAATGGCCACTAGCAAAGAAAAACAACAGAAAATAACAAGTGCTGGCAGGAATGTGAAGAAACTGGAACTCTTATACATTGGTGGTAGGAATGTCAAATGGTACAGCTGCTGTGGAAAACAGTATGGAGGTTCCTCAAAAAATTAAATAGTCTTGAATTGACGATTGTGGATCCAGTTCATGGTAGCATTATTCACAAAAGCCAAAAGCTGGAAGAAACCCAAGTGTCCATCAACAGATGAATGAATAAACAAAATGTGCTATATACATATGAAGAATATTATTCAGGCTTTAAAAAGGAAGCAAATTCTGACACATTCTACGACGTGTATAAATTATTGAAAACATTAGGCTACATAAAACACACATACACAAAAGAACAAATATTGTATGATTCTACTTATATGAGGTATTTAGAATAGTCAAACTCATAGAGACAGGAAGTAGAATACTGGTCACGAGAGGCTGGGACAAGAGGATATGGAGAATTATTGTTTAATGGGTACAGGGTTTCAGTTTGAGAGAACAAAAAAATTTCTAGAAATAGTGGTAATGATTGCACAATAATGTAAATGTACTTTAGAGCAATGAATTGTATAGAGTACTTTAAAATGGTTAAAATGATAAATTTTACGTTATATATTACTCATTAATCTTAATTATAATCTTAAATTATATAATGATACTATATAATTGTTAATCTTAAATTATACATAATTATTAATCTTAAATTTTCTTTCTCTCTCTATTTGAAAGAAGTGAACATATTATGGGGAGTGTAGTGAGTTGAAAAATGACCATCCTCAGAAGATATGTCCACATCCTAATCTCTGAAACCTCTAAATGTTACACAATTTCCGGGGGCGGGGGGAGAATACAATTTATGCAGATAAAATTAAGAATCTTGAAAGCAGAAGATCATCCTGGATCATCTAAGTGGGCCCTAAATCCAATAACAAGTGCCCTTATAAGAGAAAGGCAGAGAGAAATTTGAGGTAGACAAAAAAGAGGACACAGGGCTGGGTGCAGTGGCTCACGCCTGTAATCTCAGCACTTTGGGAAGCCAAGGCAGACAGATTGCTTAAGTTCAGGAGTTCGAAACCAGACTGGGCAACATGGTGAACCCCATCTCCACAAAACAAATATAAGATTTAGCCAGGCATGGTAGCTTGTGCCTACAGTCCCAGCTACTTGGGGGGCTGAGGCAGGAGGATTGCTTGAGCCCAGGAATTCAAGGCTGCAGTGAGTCATGTACGCGCCACAGCACTCCAGCCTGGGTGACAAAGCAAGACCCTATGGAAGAAGAAAGAAGATGATGATGATGACACACTCAGAGGAGAATGCAATATGGAGACGTAGGCAGAGATTAGAGTAAGACACGGATTGCAGGCAGCCACCAAGAGCTGGAAAAAGTGAAGAATGGATTATCCCGTAGAGCCTCTTGAGGGAGTACAGTCCTGGCAACACTTTGATTTCAGACTTCTGGCTTCCCAGGCTAAATGAAGATACTCCTCTATGCCATTCACCGCTGTGTTAAATCCTTGCAAGGAATCTTCCACGAGGTGGTGCCATACAAACACACTTGCACATACACTAAGCCATCCAAGGTATCTACCAATACCTACACAGCAGGGACTGGGAGATGGAAGGTGTGTTAAGTGTGTTGGGTACGGTATCACTTAAGTCTCACCACTACAGAGAATCAGTTTTCTAGAATTTCTCAACCAAATTGTATTACTAAT
>NW_016803103.1:371167-419274 GCF_001698545.2 Rhinopithecus bieti
CTCCATTCTAAACTATCCAAGCTCGAGGCATCTCTTTTTGCCCCTAATTTTTGCTGTCCTAAGCAAGACTACTTTATAAACAGGCCTGGTGCCTAAACACGGTAAAAGGCTGAGAAAATGACTGGGAAACCAAATCCCAGTTCACTCAGTCTAGAAGGCAGCACCACTGTTCTGGAGTGCTCCTAATTATATACATCTAGTGGGCAAGCATAGTGGAAAGGGCTAGAACTCTGTGAGGATGACTGCAAGGCATTTCAGAAAGACTGGATAGAATCCTCACTCCAATCACACTATCACCAGTGGCTGGGCACCCCACTGTATATGGAGGCTGGGGAAACTCATCCACCACATCCTAACTTTGTCTCTAACTTTATTCTAGATAGCCATTTATATGTAGTAAATTGTATCATTTACTTACATTAAAATAACTATCAGTTTTTTTGCCTGTATCAGTTGTGGGGTCTTCGTGTCAATCATATCTTTGTCTCATTGTGGCAACTTTGTAGATTACTGATTATATCATTAGCCTATATGGCTACCAAAAAATGGCTGGAAAACAAAATATTAAAAATTGAAATCTGTCCATATTTTCTGCTACTCTGGAAAACTTGTCTTATTTTTGTTAGCTGCTCCTCCACTTGTACAGAGTTGGAATATTAATGCAGAGGATATTTCTTTGTTGTCTAGGCAAAAACACCCATAAAACTGAGTTCATGTCTCAGCTCTGCCACTAACAAGTTATATCATCTTAACAAATAACATAATCTTATCCATTTCATCCAAGCCACCCAATGGAGGATAAAATATTTATTTCACAAAGTTACTACAGTACAAAAAAATGTTGGCTAAAAAAGAAAACTTCAGTATTTCACTCACTTACCATAGTCTCATATCCTCCCAGCTTTCTCATATCTTAACTACCACTTTATCTCCTCTATAACGTCCTGAGATTTTGGATTTAATCTGTTCAGGGTAGGGCTCCCCAGATGACTGCTATGCAGCAAGCATGGAGAACACTATCTATTCTTCGATCCCCCCATTTCCTGACACTCTTTCTTTTCTTTCCAGACTGTGCTCTGTTAGTAACTCCTGAACTGTCTCTCAGCAGCATCCTTAAATTCCCTGAAGCCCCATCCTTCCAAGACACTCATTCATTAAAACCCAAACCCTCCATATCAAAGCCATAATGCACTCTACTGCACAGCAGAGCACACTACCACAGGAAGGCCCACAAACCAGGATTAATTACACCATAATTTCTCAATTATCAATTTTAGCTGGGCCCTCAACAACTTTTTTTCTCTATTGGACAGCTCTTTCTTTCATTGCCCTCACTATACCCCCGACCAAACTACTATAAACCTTGATGAAACAGTAAAGGTTATTAATTTTTTAAATTTCTATACTTGAATATGTTTTTTTTAATATTCTACATTGACAAAATGGAAAATAAAGCACTTCCCCACATATCAAAGAACAACAATAATCTGAAAAAAAGCAGTTGTGTGACTGAGCTGGAAGCTAAATAAACTACAAGGCTCTTTTCAAGGAACATCATTTTTACTTGAAGAATAACTAACAGAAAACTAAGGTTACACAGACTTGGGTATTTGACAGACATTTTCTCAAAAATGAACCAAGTGAACCTGTCATTTCAAGGAAAACAAAAGGTAGTATTTGTTACCAGTGATAAAACACAGCTTCCAATACTTGCAGTTCAATACTCTAATTTGTAAGACAGCTCACAAACACAAGAAAAGTTAAATAATGATATCATTTAAATAGAAAATAAACTATATTACATTTGGAAATGCACAAGACAACACCTGATTAACTGTCCAAAGAATTGGACTGTCAAGAAATTGCCTATATACAAAATATGAGGAAAAAGAGAAATTTACTTGGGTGATAGCTGTCAAGAATGGCTCTATACAGGCATAAAATCCAAGCTGGGACTTGAAAAATTGGTAGGATTTAGATTTAAAAAAAAAAAGTGAGCAAGACATCCTAGGAAGTTTGCAATATATATATATATACACATATATATTTTTTTTTCCTAAGAGAAATACTATTTTCAGGTATATTTTTAATAATGTATAATGTATTCATTCAAACTCTCAGGTAATATTATAAGATCCTTAAAGGGAGAGGCCACATATTACAATTCTCTGCTATCTGAGCACAGGATCAAATTTAACAAGTTGAACTATCTGGTTGGAAAAATAAGATTTACACAGGGAAGAAGCAGAATAGTAATAATGGAAGTCCTAGGTTAAATCCCAGCTCTCGAAGTTACCTAGGTTGCCTTGGGTAATTTAGTAAAACTCACTGATTCAAACTCAAATACGCCTACTTTGAGGATCACCCTACAAACATCCTAACTAAAAGAACTGCAGATAACTAATGATCAGAGATGAAAGAAAGACTTTGTGTTCCTGTTTTTATGCTGACCTTGTTATTTTTCATGTTATTTTCAAACAATTGATGCTATTTTATTTTCATTTACCAAAAGGAATTTATATACACAAGGAAGAGAAAGATGGTACATATTGTATACTACTTATATATACTTATATACAATAAGTAAACAATAAGTATACTACTTAATATACTTATTGTATATTACTCAAAGAATTCTAGGTTGAGCACACTCCTGTTATCTCAGCACTTTGGGAGGCCAAGATGGGCGGATCACTTGAGCCCAGGAGTCGTAAACCAGCCTGGGCAACATGGCGACACCCTGTCTCTACAAAAAACTAGTTGGTCACGGTGGTGCATACCTATAGCCCCAGCTACTCTGCAGGCTGAGGTGGGAAGATGACCTGAGCCCAGGAGGTCAAGGCTCGAGTGAGCTATGATCGCACTACTACACTCCAGGCTAGGTGACAGAGTGAGACCCTGTCTCAAAAGAAAAATAATAATAATAATCTCTCTTTAAAATGTTTCAATACAGCAGACAGATTTTCAAATATTTTCTGTATAATATACTGTTACCTGTATTATCGAAATTGAAGCCACAATAGCATTATAATATCAGATGTAATTCCAATTTATTCTTCTTCAGATATTCTAAAATAATGCATTCTTCCTCTTCCTATCTATTTACTTCACATTCCTCCAGCCACCATGACATTATCTTCTCTTTTCTACAAATACACACATACGTACACTCTTCCCCTCATTCCTACATCTTTATTGAGATAACTACAGCCACTAGAGGGCAGTAAGTATACAAAGATAAATGTACTTATCTATGATGATGAACTTATCTATACGATTCACACAGTAATAAACCTAAAAAGTATATCATCACAAACCCTGAAACATAGGCCATTAGATTTGAATATGCAAGATACATATTTCAAACTCAAAAATTATCCTGCACAAGTCACAGAAGCATATAATGATGTTCAAAAAAGGAATTCCATCTTCTTAATAAGCATTCATTTAAAAAAATTAGCCTAATTCCTTTACATGTGCATAGTAATATTAGAAATTAGGATTGCTTAATACCATCTCCAGACCAAAGAAGAGAAAGGGCAGAAAAAAAAAAAACACAGTAAGGTATAAATTACAGAGTGGGTAAAAAAGTGAGAAATGATTACTTCAAACTCTTTCACTACCACAATCGAGAAAACAATAAACTGAAGAGCAAAGAGGATTTACCAACCCTTTCTTCTACTGAAAAGCAAGCAAAATTTTACGGGTATATTTTGGGGAGGAGAACAGTGATGGTAGAGATATACAAAGCCTTCAGTTCTTTTCTCACAATTAAGAACATGGAAGAGAAGTTAAGAGTTACCAATCTTTAAGAGGTAATTTTACCATTTTTAAAAAGAATACATTTAAATGAACGTATTTAGTTTATATTTACTTACACTGACATTACAAAACAACTGCAACACTTATATAAGGCTAACATTTTCAGCAAACCATAATTTTCTTACCCTCATTGGATGTATATCAGCATAAGGAGGTTTTCCTTCAGCCATTTCTATGGAAGTAATGCCGAGGGACCAGATGTCGGCCACACAGTTATAGCCTATTTCTTGAATCACCTCAGGAGCCATCCAAAATGGAGTTCCTATTACAGTATTGCGTTTTGCCATTGTATCCTGCAATAACGTTACATAGCCATAAATACTACTACAAAAGCACAAAGGAAATCTGTATGCCAAACATTCTTTTAAAAAATGTTGAAACCTCCAATGCCACATATTATATCAGAAATTAACTATTTTGCTAAAATTTCAACTAGTTATGACATACTTAGGAATTCTGAATTCTGAAAATAACCAAGAGTCCACAGGTAACTTATCCCCACTACCATCATTAAACACAGTCATTAAAGATAGTGCTATAATGATAAAAGCTACAGAAATGAGCTACGTAGCTTCCCTTTTAGAACATGTAAGCATTTTGATTACAAGATATATTTTCATATTCAATCATCCTAAATTATAAATTAAATAATACTCAAATTTGGCTCAATTACGGTTCTTTCTCCATAAAACTAAAGTTACACATTTCTTTCCATTCCCCCTCAAAAAGTTATTGAAGTTTAGTTATAATCAAATCTGAACAAATTAGCCAAGTGTTTAGAAAATTATTAAAGTTAACTTACTGTTAACTGACCAGCCACTCCAAAATCTGCCAATTTTGCATGTCCTTCTGTATTGAGGAGAATATTTCCAGCTTTTATATCTCTGTGTATTTTTCTCATAAAATGCAAATATTCTAGTCCTTTCAATGTAGATTTAAGAATGGTTGCAATTTCATCTTCTGTTAACTGGAAAGAAATATTTTTTTAAATCATAATTAAAATGCCATGTTAGATAAACTCTTACAAAAGAGCACTAGTAACAAGTATGTCTTTCTGTGTGTGTGTGTGTGCTTTTTTAAGAGACCCCAGTCTGTTGCCCAGGCTACAGTGCAGTGGTGTGGTGAATGCTCACTGCAGCCTCTAATTCCTGGGCTCAAGTCATGCTCCCACCTCAGCTTTCTGAGTAGCTAGAACTATAGGCACACGCCACCCCAACAGGCTAACTTATTTTTACTTTTGTAGAGATGGGGGGGTCTCGCTATGTTGCCCGGGCTGGTCTTGCACTCCTTGCTTCAAACAATTCTCCTCCTCAGGAGGAGAAGAACAATTCTCAATTCAAACAATTCTCCTTCCTCAGCCTCCCAAAGTGCTGGGATTATAGGTGTGAGCCACCATGCCTAGCCACAAGTACTTCTTTCTAATGACCACTAAACCTCCAGGAAAATGCTAAAGGGGTAAATAATCGAGAACCTCTTCTTCCCATAATACGCTTTGTTACTCTTATTACACATTTTACTAATGAAAGGATCATTAAATTTCTCTCTTTAAGATTATCAGTATCAGCAGGGCATGGTGGCTCACAGTTGTAATCCCAACACTTTGGGAGGCCGAGGCGAGCAGATCACTTGAGGTCAGGAGTTCGAAACCAGCCTGGCCCACATGGTGAAACCTTGTCTCTACCAAAAATACAAAAATTAGCCAGGCGTGATGGCATGCACCTGTAATCCCAGCTACTCAAGAGGCTGAGGTAGGAGAGTGTTCAAGGCAGAGGCTGCGGTGAGCCGAGATCACATCATTGCACGCCAGCCTGGGCGACACAGTGAGACTCCATCTCAAAAAAAAAAAAAAAAGATTATCAGTGTCATCAGTATCATTCCTAAAGCAAAGGACATATCTCAAGAATCAGCCTGATACAAGGAATCACTATTTCCCACATCTTCTAACACTGGGGGTGGGGGGGCACTATCACAGCTAATATCTGTTCTGAAAAAGTAAATTCAGATACTTCCCCTGAGATATTTCAGATTCTTGATGAAAATGAAACCAACAGCTAAAGGAAAGTAAATGAGGGAGGGGGCTTGAAATGAATCTTCTGCGAGAAGCTCCTACACCAGTGCCACTCCTAACCCTTCCAAGACCTGGACTTCTGACCTAATATTGAGAACTCAGAAGAAAAAAATGTCAGAGAAAGATTAGGAAAATGGAAACACAAGCAAAGGTTATCAGAGGAAGGAAAAAGGGGAGAGCAGAGAAGGCCAAGGAAGAGACGGATGGGGAAGAAAATCTTAACAGCTGTAGCAGTAGAGCCACTGCTATCTGTACCAGGCAATGTGCTAAGAGTTTTGCATGCATTCTCTCATTTATTCTTAAAACAATCTTGTAAGGTAGTGTGACATTATGAAATCATAAGAAATATTTGGTCTTTGTAGGTTCTTGGCACAAAATCTCCTAAGACCCTATGAATCGACTGAGTGAGTGAGAAGTTGAATCAAGATATTTTATCTTTGTTTTCTCACCCCCTCACAAGAGTGAAAGGGGCTGTCTTTTGTCATTCATAATAAGCTCCTTTCAACCATACCAGAATTTATACTGATCAGGTGACTCGTAGTGGGAGCCTACATAGCTTCAGGATGGGAGCTGGTTTCCAAAAAAACCAACCAAGTGATTAGAAGTTTGGAAATTTCAGCCCAACCCCTGACTTACGGAAGGGCTGCAGGGAGACAGGGGGTAGAGATTTAGTTAAGCACAAATGTCCAAACTTAATCAATCATGCCTACGTAATAGAACTAACCATAAAAACTCTAAATGATAGGGACTGCTCTCAAGCTTATATTCTATCTATAAGCAATGGGATAATTTGATAGAAAACAGGATAACAAAGGAAAATGTCTGTGAAAATTGCTATGAGGACAATAATAGAGAGCTACTGATACAGAATGACTGAGAAGCCACTTTAGACTGACATTCAAGAAGGCCCAAAAGACATTTTACTAAAGTCTAAATGATATAATGGGGCCAGCCATGTGAATGGCTATCTGGGAACATACATTCCACAAAAAGGGGGAAAAGAAAAGATTAAAATATCTTGATTCAACCTCTCAAATTTTCTAAAACACTGAAGAAAAGAGAACACTTCCAATCTCATTTTAAGAGGCATTATTCTGATACCAAAGCCAGACAAAGTCACTATAAAACAACTACAGACTAATATCCCTTATGAACATTGATAGAAAAATTCTCAACAAAATACAGCACACCCACTTCAACAGGATCTTAAAAGGTTATACACCATGACCAACTGGGAAGTATTCCTGGAATGCAAGAATGATTCAACATACAAACTCAAACAATGTAATACACCACCTTAACAGAATGGAGAAGAAAACACATGATCATTTCAAATGAAAACAGAAAAAGCATTTGACTAAATTTAACTTCTTTTCATAAAACACACAACTAATATGAATAGAAGGAAACTATCTCACCATAGTAAAAGCCATATATAAAAAACCCAAAGTAAACGTCATACTCAAAGCTGTAAGACTGAAAGCTTTTCCTCAAAGATCAGGAACAATGCAAGGATGCTATTAGGTTGGTGCAAAAGTAATGGCGAAAACCGCAGTTACTTTTGCAACAACCTAATACTTCTGTTCCACATAGTACTGGAGGTTCCAGCCAGAGCAATTAGGCAAGAAAACCAAATAAAGGCATCCAAACTGGAAAAAAATAAGTAAAATTATCTCTGTTCACAGATGATATGATCATATTTGTAGAAAATTCTAAAGCGTCCACAAAAAAACCTATTAGAAGTAATAAATAAATTCAACAAAGCAGCAGTATACACAATCAACCCATGAAAATCAGTTATATTTTTGTACATTACCAATGAGCAATCTGAAAAGGAAACTACAAAAAAAAATCTGTTTACAATAGAAATAGAATGTCTTTATTTTAAAGAATAAAATACTTAGGAATTAATTTCACCAATGAGGTGAAATATCTGTACAATGAAAACTACAAAACACTGCTGAAAAAACAAATTTAAGACATTAATAAATAAAAACCTATCATAACTTCATAGATAAGAAAATTTAATGTTTTTAAGATGCCCATGCTACCCAAAGCAACCTACAGATTCAAGACAATCCCTACCAAAATCCCAGTGATGTTTATTGCAGAAATAGAAAAACTTATCCTAAAATTTGTATGAAATCTCAAGGGGCCCCAAATAGCCAAAACAATACTGAAAATACAAGAGCAAAGCTATAAGTCTCATAGTTCCTGATTTCAAAACTTATTACAAAGCTATAGTAATCAAAACAATGTGGTACTGGCATAAACACAGACAGATAGATGGACGGAACAGAGTAGAAAACCCTTGTATACATAATCAAATTATTTTCAACAAGAGTGTCAAGAACATTCAACAGGAAATGAATAGTATTTTCAAAAAACAGTGCTGGCACAACTGGATACCCGTGTGCTAAAGAATAAGTTGAACCCTTACCTAGCACCATATACAAAAATTAATTGAAAATGGATCAAAGACCTAAACATAAGACCTAAAACTATACCACTCTTGGGAAAAAATAAAACAGGGCAAAAACATCATGATACCGGATTTGGCAATGGTTTATCAGATACGACCAAAAAGGCGCAGAGAACACAAGAATAAAACAGGCAAATTGGACTTCATAAAAATTAAAAAAAAAAAAACGCACATCCAAAGACAGCATCAACAGAGTAAAAAGACAACCCACAGAATGGGAGAAAATATTTAGAAATTACATATCTGGTAAGACATTAACATACAGAATATAACATACAGAACTCCTAAAACATAACAATAAAAAAATCAAATTCAAAAATGGGTAAAGGACTTGTATAGACATTTCTCCAAAGATATACAAATGGCCAAGAGGCACGTGGAAAGATCCTCAACATCACTAATCATAAGAGAAATGTGAATCAAAAACATAATAAGATACCACTTCACACCCATTATGATGGCTATTATCGAAAGACAAAAAAGAACAAATGTTGGTGAAGAAGTAGAGAAATTGGAACCTTTGTGTATAGCTAATGGGAATGTAAAATGGTACAGCCTCTGTGGAAAACTGTATAAAGATTCCTCTAAAAGTTAAACATAAAATTACCTTAAGACCCAGCAATTCCACTTTTGGGTAAATACTCAAAAGAACTAAATGCAGGGTCTCAAAGAGGTATTTTTGAACAAGTTTCACCTCGTGATGAGTGTACACCCATGTTCATAGCAGCAATATCCACAATGGCTAAAAAAGTGTAAGCAACCCAAATGTCATTTGACAGACAAATGAATAAGTAAAATGTGGTAGAAACATACAATTGAATTTTATACAGCCTTAAAAGGGAAGGCAGTTCTGCAACATGCTACAACATGGCTGAAGCTTGAGTACATTACGCTAAATGAAGTCAGTCACAAAAAAGACAACTAATGTATGATCCTGCTTATATGAAATACTCAGAGTTACCAAAATCATAGAGATAGACAGTAGAATAGTGGTTACCAGGGGCTGAAGTAGCAGAGAATGGAGAGTTAGTGCTTAATGGGTACAGAGTTTCAGTCTTACAAGATGAAAAGAGGGGAACGGATAATGGGGATAATTGCACAACTTTATAAATGTATTTAATGCCACTGAACTGCACACTTAAAAATGGCTAAGATGGCAAATTTTGTTTATGTGTATCTTGGCACAATAAAAGTAAAACCGAGGGGGGGAAATGCTTTGATTCAAGAAAAAGCTCACCATATTTGAGTTGAATTAAGAAGGCTGAAGTTTAATGCACCAGGAGAAGACTAGCTCTAGATGAGATCTGAGAGACAGGCAAGGACCAGATCATGTAAGGCTTTACTGGCCATAGATAAGGAGTCTAAATTACCTGAAAATTCTGGTACTTCCAGGAATTTATTCTCTACCTCAGACTAGATGGTCTGACTTGACAGTGCAGAGAGAGCAAGCACCATACTCTAAAGCCGCACCATCCAATAGAGTAACCACTAACCACACATGGCTCCTAAACATTTGAAACGTGGGTATTCTAATTTCAGATATGCTGTAAATGTAAAATATACACCAAAGATCAAGGCTTAATACAAAAAGAATGCAAGCTATTGTGTTAAAATTTACATATTGATTACCCAATAAATATTTACATATTATATTATTAATATATTAATGTTGAACATATAAAATGTTAGTGTTTAATATAATAAGTATTAAATATGGTATTTCATATTATATAATATTGTTTTATATTAATATGTCTGTTATATTATGAAAGTTAATTTCACTTTTTTTAATGTGGCTACTCAAAAATTTAAAATTATATGCGGCTTGTGTTTCTTGTGGACAGTACTGCAATAGAAAGGGTCCACAAGAATGCTTTGTGAACACTTTGTTCACTGATGTATCCACAATGCTTGGAGCGATGCCTGGCGTTCAGACAGCACTTGATAAGTAATGAATGAATGGGTACAGACTTGTCAATACAAAAAGAAAGGAGACACCTTCATCTGATGTTCCCAGTCTTTCTAAGTTAGTGGTGTGCAGCCAAATGTGAGGGAGAGGGAGGTAGGAGTGTTGTTTAGGGACATCACAGTGGACCACTACAGACGGTGGGCAAGGTGGTGGCGCTGTCATAGGCACCTAAGTTTTCTCGTCTGTCCTCATCCTCCACTCTTTCTATAAAGACTAAAAAGCTTGGGGTGTTAATAAAAGCAGCATCAGCCCATAAAATTGTGTTTTGTTTAGTTACTTCAGTACAGACCTTTTAGTTACCTAGACTTGAATTTTATCTCTTAACATTCTACTATTTCCAACCAATAAGTCACTAATTTTCTATTAACTCTGATTTGTTATCTCTGCTCCTGTACCCTATATTTCACTGCTCTACTAAAGAATGTTCAGAATTACGTAAACTGACTGTACTTCAGGGCCTTAGGATTTGTCTGATTTCAATGCTATAAAGTCACTGGACAAATCCACAGCAAGATTAAAGGAGGATTTTTCAGGGATATTATACTAATTCATGAACTGTCTGGCTTTGCTCAATGACTTGAAAGGGTCATTCCAACTCTATGATTCTATGTTATCAAAGTATCTTCACGTAAAGGCAATCTTCACTAAATAAAATTCTCACTCATTTGGGCATCAATCTATGTGTTCATTCAGCAAATATACACCTGACTGGCTCTATCACTGCGCTGATACTGTTCAAGGTGCTGGGTGTACAGGGACATGGAAACTGATAATCCCAGTCCTAACGAAGCAGACAAGAATATCTGAGGGTATAACCTGAATTTGGCTCTGAACTGTTAAAGGTGGAGAGTGCAGATCTGAAGTTTATACAACCTCTCTTTCATTATGTTTTCCTCCCTTTGGTAATAAATCCCTCCCACTAATTCAGAGAGTCAATGTCTTCTCATTTGCTTCATATCCTCCTCAAATCAAAAAATGATGCAATATCC
Source organism: Rhinopithecus bieti (assembly GCF_001698545.2). Taxonomy (NCBI): domain Eukaryota; kingdom Metazoa; phylum Chordata; class Mammalia; order Primates; family Cercopithecidae; genus Rhinopithecus; species Rhinopithecus bieti. Next base: position 382,498 of record NW_016803103.1, read on the forward strand.
AGTCATTCATACAAGTACATGAACAGAGCTTAATTTAAATTTATTTTAACAACCCAATTTAGTATTAAGGCTTAAAAGCAGTATCTGTACTTTAAGACTTTTAAATTCAATTATGAAATGAAAGGTTCCTATACCTCAATAAAATCACTTTAAACAACAATAAACAGGTGGAGAAATATTTCCCAGAACATAAAGGCATACTGTTGTCTTAAATTTTTATATTTCTTTACAGTTTATAAAAACATTTTATGTGATTTCTCTACTCAAGTAAGTAAGCAGAAACACTTATTATTATTCCTTTTAACAGATGAGGAAACAAATTCAGAGAAATTAAACGGACTACCGAATGTCATACAACTACTAAGTAATAAACCCCACATTTCTTCAGCAATCAATATTACTTCCATCACACCACTGCCAGATGTCACAAACATAAATCTATGAATTAGTCTAATATAAGAAAAATTGGGGGTTTTGAGGCTTGTTCTAAGGGTGATATTCAAAATATCTGACAGTCATTAAAGCAAATGTCTAATCAGGACAGTTGCCAACCACAATACCAACCAATCAGAACAGCTACCAGTGGTAAACAACAGTAAGAATAGATACTAGCCATAAATAGGCAGCAAAATGATTATCCCTGAATATCAGGCAGACTACCTGCCCCAGCTCAGCATTCAAATTAAAGTTATTTTAAATGGTATGCCAGCCAAACAAAACAAATACACCTGTTAATGAACTGTGGCCGTAAGCACACTCACCTGGCCTGAAGAGTAACCCTGAGTACATTAATGGGTGACTCTATAAGCATTTTATTGAAAACAGATGCTTAATTCTACTAAAATAAATATATAAATCAATGATTTAAACATTTTAAAAATACTTAGAAGAAAACCAAAGTAAGTTTCAAATCACTAATCAGGAAAGACAGTTTCTAACCAAAAAAACGCAAAGAAAGAATTATGAGAACTTATTAGTTTTGTCTACACAAAAACTTAGAATACATAAGCTTAGAATACATATAAGGTTCTACATAACCTTAGCAAACTCAGAAAAATAGCCAGTTACAGTGGCACAGGCCTATCTACAGTCCCAGCTACTCAGGAGACTGAGGTGGGAGGATCACATGAGCCCAGGAGTTTGTTCAAGTCCAGGCTGGGCAACATAGTGAGGCCTTGTCTCTAAAAAAAACTAAATAAATTTTTAAAAAGAAAAAAAAGTCATAGCAAGATATTAATGTATAGAATTATTTATTTAGAACATAAAGAGCTTATATAAAACCTTCAGAAAAACAATAAAATCTCAATAAAAGAACAGGCCGAAGAAATCAATATAAAATTCACAAAACTAAAAAAAAAGAGCTAATTAACATACATGGAAACTATTACACTGCACTAATTATCAAAGAAAAGCAAATTAAAACAATAAAGTATCAAATACAAAATTACCCCAGGGGTTACAATATTGCTGAGAATAACAGCACATATATAACCAGAATGTAAACCAGAGTATAAAAGTGACATAAGAATTCAGAAGTATTTTCCAAGAAGCACTAGGTAACATTCAGCCACTGAAAAATCATTTATTGAGTACCTACTCTAGATTTAATTTTTTTTTAAATCTCTAACCTAACCTAATGGGGCTCCAATCTAGCAGGAAATACAGACTTAGAAACTCATAAACAATCATAAAACGCTGTTTCAAAGTGAAACATACCCAAAAAGGAGTGCAATTAATTAGGAATAGAGAAAGGAAGTGGCATTAAAATCAAGCTTTAAATAAAAAAAGTAGCTCACTATCCAGAGAAAGGAAAGACTACTAATAGAGTAACTAATGAACTAAAGAATAGAAATACAACAATTATAAAATGGCACTCAGAAACCAAGTAAGGCCCAGTTTTCTTCCTTCCACTACAATGAGAAAATGACAAAAGTGATAGGCCAAATTTCAGCCTTGTACCAAAATGGAGACAAATCTTAGCAAACTTGGAAGATAAATGTTTACTTGGTCTCTTTTAAATATCAATGGTGCCCAATGAACTTTGGACAAGAGAAATATCTGTATCAAGATTTAAGGCACTCTACAAGTATTGTGTGTCACTAAGGGAAAAGGAGAAGAGTGGAAGGAAATAAGAAGGTATATTTAGTGGACACCATGTAGCAGGTTCTGATCTAGATGTTTGTATCATGCTTATTTCATGTCATTTGGATATATGTTAATCTTTTTGTTATTAAAAAATAAAGAAGTTGACAGTCATTTTCCTAGATAGATGGAGTTTTGTTTTCAAATACTCTCTAGCTGTTTTAACAAATTTCATTTACATATAAATACAGCCAATTGCCAAAAGTAGCTCGATTTTTATTTGGCAACAAAGAGAACTACTTCTTCCTATTACGACATAAAATTTAAAGCAGTACCTTTCTCATATCTTTAAGACTTTTCATGAGGCTGGATAGGTCCATACCCAACTATTTCAAAATGGTCAGATTTATATTGAAAACACCAAGGGGGAGAAAACACATGAGAGGATGTGCTTCATACAGAAGAAGATAATGTAAGAATTCAGTTTCAAGATGGAAAAGCGTTAGATCCATTCTCAAATCACAGCTAACACTTCCTTCAGTGGTATCTGTTAAGAATCCCTTAAAACAAACAAACAAAAATCTGTGGAACCATTGACTGGAACACGAAAAATTTTATCAACAGAGTACTTCATTTGTGGATTTAATTAAGTTATCCTCAATACATTACAGATTTAATTTCATTTGGGTCACTATACAAATGGTGCGATGTCATTTTTAAATCCCTTGAATCACATTTTATAGTCCATTTTGTTGTATTTTTTTAAAGAAGGGTGGTAGAGAGATAATAAACTATGAATGAAATACTCAGCAATCAGGGATGAAAATAAGACATTTATAGCTGAGCTAATACATTAAAAGACGGAAGTCTACATCTGGTTTCAATTGGTATGAATTCACTGGCAAATTTAAGAAGAATTTCATTGTACAAAAACAAAAAGATGGTTTTGATAGGCTTTAGTCCTCTGGTTACTTTTGTTTCTATAGTCACATGATTAGTATAATAATATGATACATTTAATATGTCACTGTGTATATGGTTTTGATAAAAATACACCCACCAACTTGTCTCAAGGGCACATGCACAAATGGTTTTAAAATACATATACTGCCTTAATGTTTTTAGATCAGTAAAATTCAAGTGAGGTTTTAATTTCACACAAAATTAAGAATTTTAATTTTCTAATAAGTCTTTCACAATCTTAGCTAAACTCCACCTTTTGGACATAATTATTTATGCACATAAAATGATGCATTAATTTTACATTTAATACCTATTAGATAGTAAGGATACAAAAAATTAGACATATGTCCCCCTTTCAAATGCCATAAACAGATAAGCATAGATACTTCATTTAAGTTTTACTTTCATAGGCACTTGTATAAGGTCTTAAAAACTGATCAAAACTCACCAATGTAATCCTTACACAGTCTTTTAAGGCCTGGATCAAACTTTGCCTCTTTCAAGAAATCACCCTATATTCCTCAAGTCAGGATTAATCTATCCAGTGTTAACAATGGTGATAACAATAACAGCTTGCATTTATTGAGTTCTTACTATGTCAACCACTCTACAGGTTTCATTTCATTTAACACCCAAACAGAAGTGTAGCAGGTAGGCACTAACAAGAATTTGCTAAAAGTCTGTTACATGATCCCTGTCTTCATGACACTCAGAATTTTGTGGGAAAGGAATAGGAACAATTAATTACAATACCAAGCGATGCCTGCAACAACAGGATTAGCAATAGGAGCACTCCAGGACAGCAGTTCTTAAAGCTGATTATGCATCAGAACCAGTACACTTAAAATCCAAACCATCTAATACAACATTTAAGGCCCTGAATACCGTTCCTGCCAGCCTCAACCATTTACCTTACCATTCTACCACTCAGGAAAGACTTCATAGAGATGACTTTTGAGCTGAATCTAAAAGAGTGAACAAAGTTTATCAGGTGACCAAAGAGGGAAGGATACATACGGCATGTGCAAAGGCACTGAGCATAAAAATACATAAAGTGCATTACCAGTGAATAGTTCTTTGTGTTTGAACATAATGTGTACGGGAAAATAGTGCAAAACGGGAAGTCAGATTAGGGCCAAATTGTTTATACACCTACATATTTTTAAGGGGAAAGATGACATGATCATATCTGAACTTTTAGGAAGAAAACTCTGACAGCAGGCTCTCAGACAGAGACTAAAAGGAGGAAAACAGAAGTGGAGAATTTAATAATAAAATAATTTGTAAAAATAATAGGAGGAGGAGTAACAGGTCTATAACCTTGCTTAGAATCCTAAGAGAGACTGGTATGGTGGAATTAATAGTGAACACCTTAAGTAAAATTATTCATAAGATGAAGAAGAGAGCATGCAGAGAAGCCAAAAGGTGCCAAAAGCAAAATCCATCTTTCCTACTTCAGGAAGGTCTTAATGACTATCTAGAGTCTTTTCCCACAACTGAAAGTGCCTTAGCACTAAAGAATCATATGCTTAGTTAGCATCCTCTCAGTTTTCCCAAAAAATTGTTACAAAAAATGAACATGTCCTTTGACTCAGTAATTCCATTTCATGTAACGCATCCAATGATCACAACACAAATACGCCAATACATATGTACGAAAGTTCCTGCAGCTTTGACTGCAGCAACAAAACACTAAAAAGTTAGAAGTCACTTTCATCCAGGAGACTGAAATAAATACCTTCTGTTACACACACATAAGACCTATATGTACTGGTATGAGAAGGTATCTAAGGTATCCCAGAAGTTGAAAATGAAAAATGGTAAGGTATAAAACATCACATATGGTATTAATCCCTTGGGTAAAACAACATATACATATATAGGTGGTGAAAGAATCCACAAGAAATTAACTGACATAACCTCAAGGAAGTAAAATTGAAGGGCAGATGTAAAGACATTAACTTCCTCTTTTGTACCCTTTTGTATTATTTGAAATTTTTACAATGTGCTCATGTTTTTTTCTCTATAATTTATATAATTAAAAGGAATGGAGCAGTTAAAAGTACACTCTAGTTAAAAGTGCAGATAATTATGCAATGCAATTTTAGAAGATCTCCATATAAAACCGTTAAAATTAGAAATCTGCCATCCAAGGAACTAACTTTCCATTTCATAGAAAATTAACTTACATATATTTCTTTATTTCCTAAGATTAAACAAAAGTAAGATAAGATACAATGATCTTTTAATATGTTTTCTAATGCTGAAGAATATCCACTATTTCAACAAACATCATACAATTCTTAAATCACCTGTGATTTAAAACTAAATATCACTTTTAAAGTTTTACCTTAACAGTAAAAGTGGCAATTTACATTTGTATAGAACTTTACAGGTTACAGAGTCCTCTGACACTTAGCATGTTTTTTTTCCCCACAAGACAACACTGATGTAGGTAAAGCAAGTAATCTGATATTAGATCAATTTCAGGATTATGAAACCGAAGCTGAGAGGAGTTACCCAATGTACCCAGGGTCACAGAACTAATAAGTAACAATCCAAGCACTGAAGTTTGGTCTTCCTGCTCCACATCCAAAGGTCTTTCCACTAAACCACATCACTCTAAATAACCAGTTATAGTGTGCTATGGGGTCAGGCTTCTGACAGGGAAGAAGGGCTCACTGCAGATCTGGCAATGACAGGCAGTCTGCCTGCAGAGGAATGTACAATATAAAAATAAAGTATATGAAGGTGGGCCTGACTGATGAAAGGGAAATAGAACTGGGAGAAAAGCCAAGAAGAATAGCAACAAAGGTGAAAACTGGGCAACCTACCAACAAGAGAAGCCAAGGAAATACTTTTGTAAACTTAATTTACTTAGTTAAGGTAGAAGGGATAGTCTATGTAGGGGACTATATTATAATGTGGAAAAATGATAAAGTGTTTATAATTCAATCAAAAGATTTAGAAAAGATGTAATGGAGCGTGACGTGTATGCTGTATTTAATCAGAGATTACAATGTGGCAGCACATGATTGCTATGAAAATTTTAATGGTCTAATCCCACAATGCATATCCTGTTAATGCGGTGGCTTGGAACTGTAAGAGGCAAGTGTGAAGTACACTCAGAACTCATTCTCACTCCATGAGACACCCCAAATAAGGAGCAAAAAGTATCACTTTCTACACAAAAGAACTCATTCTCCTAAGATTCTAGTACAGCACTGATCATTAGTACCCACTCAGAGTGAGAAAATCCTTGTAAGAAGGGGCCAGGGACACCAGAAATAACATCAGGCTCAAGCCATCCTGGATTAAAGGGAACCATGGGTCTTTCCACTGCGTACTTTTCAGGAAAATCCTTATAGCAAACATTTACTTCTGACCTAGCAGGAACAGGCTCCTTGAGAAACATCAACCTTACTGTCCCTTACTGTGACAGAAGGAAAAAAGAGATGGGGACCCAAAAGCTTTGACTCAATGTCACTAGATATATCTTCCACAGTTTAAGATTCATTTTGTGAGCTATTTTAGAGTTTTTAAATTATTGTCTTTTATTCCTGGTGTGTTTTGTTTTTCAGTTTAGTAAATATATAGAAATATCTATTATTTTTTCCCAGTCTAGCACTCATTTGGCCTTCTCCTGCTAAACATATTCTGATTTCCCTTTAGGAAATCACTACTTCTCCATTCTCAGACCACGTATTTCTAGTAGTCAAGTCTACCCTAGCTCTGGATTGAACACATGACCTAGGTCTAAGTCCATTGCTAAATCACACTGTAATGGCCACAATGATTTGCTCAGAGAAGGGCACATGACCCACGCAGAGGCACAAGATTATCACTCTTTTCTGCTGGATTCTATATAGAAAGATATAACCCAGGGAACTGCTGGCAGACATCTCGTAACTGAGGGAAGAGTTTGTGTGAACGAGGCCAACAAAGAGGTATCAGAACAAAAACATGAATTCAAGTAATTCCTTTCACCCTGAATCAAGCCACGCACAAACTAACTTTGCAATGAGCGAGGGGTATGTGAACAAATAAATTCCCTCTTTGGCTTAAGCTGACTTAGGCTGAGTTTTCTATAACTTATAACCAAAAGTTGAAACTGATGCAGTAAACTTGAAGTAAATACCAAACAGGAGAAGTTCCTGGAAAAGAGGTTTGTATAAAGCACAAACCACTGACTAACTCCAGAAATGCTAGAGGTTATTTCAGATGTGTAACAGCATTAGATGTCTGATCTATTTTCTATTTTCTGGCCCCCCCAAAAAGGGATACAATAATTGGCAGCAAGAAAAGTAGAATAAACATATCTTTTAAAAGGAACATGCACAGTCATTTTTTTAAAGTCTCTTGCTGCCTTTGTTTTCCTACTACCACCTTCCTTAGCTAATAAATGTTTGTCATTGTATTCATTTGCATTTGGATTTCTCATTTTACAGAACTCTCAGATGTTTCAGTTTCCATTCATTTTTATGACATACATGTTATCAACTCACACAATAGTTACCAAAACCCCTTACAGAAAAATCAATGGTTTCAAGAAACTTGGTGAATATGTAGCAATTTCTGAAATACTTAAATCTCAAAAGTAATACTTAAGCTTACATGTAAGATTTTATCTGATCATTCACCAAGCTTCATATTCCAACTTCTTAACAACCAAAATGTCTCCCAAGCCCCTCCTTCTCTCTTAGGATAAAGAATACATACATTAAACGGGGCTCCCAGGTATCCTGGATGAGGAAAATACTCTGGGAAAAACCGCATAGCAGCTTGGTTAACTCCCCTCTACCCTCACAAATCTATTTCATTCCACACCCCAAAAACAGAGACTTGAAAATATAAAATATCCAAGGTTATAAACAATAAAAAAGTTATGGAATTTGTCCAGAAAAACACAAATCTTCTGTTCAACACAAAGTACATACATTAGGAAAAATAACTAGAATATTTTAACCATTATTATATACGAGAGGGCAGAGAGAGGTTGTCTTTCATGAAATCTGGATTGCACATGTCTGGCAAGGAAAAAAAAGATTAATAATCTATCACAAAGCCCCACAACTAGTGATTCAAAATGAAAGCTTTCACTACTTACACCATATGTAAATATATATATATATACAAGCTGCTTATAATCCCTTGATCTGCAGAGAAAGAGAACTGATACTCTACTGTGAAAATGGTCAGTGGGTACACATTTTAAAACCCTTTCCCACATGAAAAGATTCCTGAAAAAGAGATCAGAAGACAACAGAAAAGCACTCAATATATATGGAGTTGTAAATCCAGTATGAACCAGTATCTATTACACAAAGGGGGAACATGCCACAAAGTGATTAGGAAAGTCAAACATGAATTAGTCTAATAACACAAAGGCAAATATAAACCCCAAAGAGCACTTTATTGAACAGAAATCCACACGTATCAAAAAGATGTCTATTATTAACAATGATATATCAAGCTTTTAAGCTCCAAATAAATCTTAATAATCAATAATGCAAACTTGATATGCCCTTACCAAGAAAAAAAAGTTTGAAGAAGCAATTAATATCAAGGCAAAACATACACATATTTTTAAAATACAACAAACCAAATGTTTACCATAAAGGCTATTATTATATGCAAGGTATTAATTCTAAGGGCACTTGGATAAAATATGCTAGTATATTTTGAATAGCCACTGCTTGATTCTTTCATTTATTTGGTTATTTACTTATTTATTTGTTTGTTTATTGAGGTGGAGTCTCACTCTGTCACCCATGCTGGAGTGCAGTGGCAAGATCTAGGCTCACTGCAACCTCTGCCTCCTGGGTTCAAGTGAGTCTCATGCCTCAGTCTCCCAGTAGCTGGGATTACAGGCGCATGCCAACACGCCAGGCTAATTTTTGTATTTTTAGTAGAGATGGGGTTTCTCCATGTTGGCCAGGTTGGTCTCAAACTCCTGACCCCAAGAGATCTGCCCACCTCAGCCTCCCAAAGTGCTGCGATTACAGGTGTGAGTCACCTCACCCAGTCGCCACCATTTGATTCTATTAAAGAAACTAACAGTGTACCTAAAAATGTGAGGTCTGTGTTATGGAATGTATACTTTCTTCATTAACAACAATAATTCAAAGTACCAATGGTGACTACTAAGATTCTATTCTTGGTTCTACAGTTCTCTGCATTCTTCTACCCAAATACAGCTGACAGATAATCATGTTCAAAACACAAAGACACTTTTATCTAACTAAGTGAGACGATAGGAGAAGGATGACAATATCAAAAGCAAATATATATAGGGCCATTTATGTGCCAGGTGTTATTCTTTAAATGCATGTAATCTTCATAACAACTCATATCTTATCCCATATATCAGATGAAGAAATTAAGTCACAGAGAAGTTTAAAAACTTGCCCAAGTTCAGAGAGGTAGTATGTAGCAGAGCTAGGATTCAAATCCTGGCAGTCTGACTCCAGATTTCATGTTCTCAGCTCAATTCTAGTCTTCAGCTATAATTCCAATCCTTTCTTTCCACATGACTACTTAACCTCTGTATGTTTCCATTTCTCATCTGGAAAATGCATCAATAATAGTTCTTACTTCACACAGTTCCCCAATCTTTATGAGGATTAAATGCCATAATATACACAATGTATTTAGAAAAGTACCTGGCACATAAAAGTAATACATATGTCTGTTGTTATTTTATCTACCAAATGTCTGTCACTGGATTTGAGAACCACTGTTCTAAAACTATAACAATGAGTGAGCATTTACCAAGCAGAATAGTCTCAATGTACCCTTTACACTGGTAACTAAAGAAAACTGGACTTTCTCAACTATTTTCATTATGAAACAAGTCTACCACCAGCCTTCAAGAAAATATACAAATCATTTAAGAGTTGCTCTCTTCAGCCTGGAATTTCTTCTCCATTATTTAGTGTTCCCTCACACCCACCCAAAATTACAGAAATAGATCTCATCCTGATAAAGGTGTATAGTGAAAATGTCTCTTATATACCAAACTGAATGTTCACATAACTTTTAAGACATAAAACCTATGTGGTATTTTAGGCCAGGTGTGGTGGCTCCATCTGTAATCCCAGCACTTTGCAAGGCTGAGGTGGATGGATCACCTGAGGTCGGGAGTTCAAGACCAACCTGGCCAACATGGTGAAACCCCATCTCCACTAAAAATATAAAAATTAGTCAGGCATGGTGGTGCATGCCTATAATCCCAGATACCTGGGAGACTGAGGCATGAGAACTGCTTGAACCTGGGAAGCGGAGGTTGCAGTAAGCCAAGATAGTGCCACTGCACTCCAGCCTGAGCAACAGGGCAAGACTCCGTCTCAGGAAAAAAAAAAAAACAAAAAACACCTGTGTGGTATTTTAATATAATTTTCATCTATGCAGCTGGATGCTGGGTACTCTTGAACCACAATACTACTCCCAGAGTTTGGCTTCAGGAAAGAGCTACAAAGTGTGAAGACTGAAAGAACTACAACCATCCTTTAACCCAGGGACTGATGCTGATTGACATTTAAATATGCTTCTATTAATAGTTTTTTGTTGTGACAACACTCTTGCACAGTCCCACTATACAATTGTGCCAAGATTTCTCGAAAGTACAGAAGGAGGAGGAAAACCACTGGATAGATCCTAGAGTACATACATATTCAACAACAGATTATCAAATTACTCTTCGAAGTAGTTGTACTAATTTAAACTCCTAACAGTATGATAGCATATAGAGTATATATAAGGCACAGGTGAATATAATAAATTTGGAAGCATTTCTACGGACAGGGTCACAGACAAGAGCAGACAATGAAGTGATCTATCAAGTAAACCCCAGAAGGACTCCCAGCTTAGTACCATAGGGTAGGGAGAGCAAGAGTGAAAGGGAGTTCACCTTTTCATGGAAGCTGAAAAGAAGAAAATGGAACAACAGTTGGCTCCTTGTCCCCAGTCTGCTCCTACTCCCATGTACATGCAGATTACATGAATTCTGTCATTTATCCCCAGATCAAAAAAAAGGGGAAAGGGTTCCTCTCTAAAGAAATTCAGGGGACTGGGCACGGTGGCTCACGCCTGCAATCCCAGCACTTTGGGAGGCCGAGGTGGGCGGATCATGAGGTCAGGAGATGGAGACCATCCTGGCTAACACGGTGAAACCCCGTCTCTACTAAAAAAAAAAATGAGACGGGCGTGGTGGCAGGCGCCGTAGTCCCAGCTACTTGGGAGGCTGAGGCAGGAGAATGGCGTGAACCTGGGAGGCGGAGCTTGCAGTGAGCGGAGATGGCGCCACCGCGCTCCAGCCTAGGCGACAGAGTGAGACTCCTTCTCAAAACAAAAAAAAAGAAAGAAATTCAATAAAACCTGTTGTAGGCCCTTTCCCTTAAAAGCTAGCTCCCAAACCATTCACCCTATCATGCCTGTCGGTCAAAAGGCATTGCTTATGGTGAGACCTGATCAGCCTTCCAGTCCCAAGGGCAAGACCAGAATAAATAAAACAAGGAAATCAATAACCCTAGAAGAAACAGAAATGATTCAGGAAACAGACAATAGCATTTATTTTAAAAACTTATTATTCTTAAAGCAATTTTAAAAGCTTTTCTATCCATGTCAGCATCAATATGTTATGAAAAAGGAATACGCGTAAGCGTTCTTTTAATTAAAATATAACTGCTGAAATAAAAACTTCAGTTAGAAGAGTCAGAAAACAAAGCAAAATAAAGCACCCTGCCTCCTCCAAAAGGCAAAAAGACATAAAGAGAGGAAAATCTAAGAGGAAAAACAAATTCAGGAGATTCAAGCTTTCAATAAAGAAAACAGAAATTTTCCAAAGCTAAAGACAGACAAGTGTTTATATATTAAAAGGAACTACTGAATGCCGAGCATAACTAATAAAAAGGACTCACATGTAGGCACATTCTTGTGAAATATCAGAAACATCAAGATAAAAAGAAAAGTCCAGAAATTTCCAGAGGGGGAAAAAAACTACAAATAAATAAGACTCAGACAGCCATTATCAACACTAGATGTTAGAAGATAAATGGAGGAAAGTCTCAAAGCTCTGAGAGAAAATTATTTTCACTGTAAAATTCTACTTAGGCTATCGACCAAGTATAAAAGCAAAATAAAGACATTTTCAGATATGCAAAGGCTCAAACAATAATTGACCTCTTATTCTTGTATCATGAAGAAGACAGTTTAGGAAGAATACAAAACAAAGGTAAAAACCAAGAAAACAGGAAATATCCTTTTTTTAATGGTGGCACTAACCCAAGAGTCAAGTGAAAAGAAATTCTAAGGATACAGCTATAAAGCAGACCTCAAAGCAATGAGTCCACATTAGAACAAGAAATCAGGAAGCTCCAAAGAAAATCTCAAAGAAGAATCACATACATTCCAGGAAATAAATATACTGATAATATAAAAAAATATATAATATAAATAATAAAAAATATATATAAATATACTGATAATATAAAGATATTACCAAAGCGATAAAAGATGCATACATTGCTTTTCTCAAAATAACAACAACAAAAAAAAAACTCCCGGAAACAGGAAATTATATAACAACATGATCCTAACATAGAGCCATCAACCTAAAATGTGAAAATGATTTTAAGTAATTAATTGATTAAGTGTGAGAAAAGTAAATCCATTTAGACCACATGCTGGGAACATTCTCCTTTGGGTAACCTAGGATATTTAGAGATAGAAATAAAATTTGAGCATATCATTGTTTCCTCTTCCAAGATGTTCTTTGCCCTCTCTTCTCTCCTCTCACTCATTTATTCATTCATTCTTTCAATATTTACTGAGCACCCATGCTAGGAGCTGAAGATAAAACAGTGAACAAAAAAAAGAAAAACCCCTGCCCTTTTGAAGCTTTATTCAACAACTCCTACTCTTTCAAGAATCTGCTAATGCAGGAGTCTCCAATCCCTGGGTACTGGTCCATGGCCTGTTAGGAACTGGGCCACACAGCAGGAGGTGAGTGGCGGGTGGGTGAGCATTACTGCCTGAGCTCCACCTTCTCCTCCTGTTGGATCAGCAGCAGCATTAGATTCTCATAGGAGAACAAACCCTATTGTGAACTGCGCATGCAAGGAATCTAGGTTGTGCACTCCTTATGAGAATCTAATGCCTGATGATCTGAGCTGAACTGGTTTCATCCTGAAACTATCACCCCCAACCACAGAAAAATTGTCTTCCATGAAACCAGTCCCTGGTGCCAAAAGGTGGAGGACCACTGTGCTAACGGATTCTCTCACCAATGAAACTTTTCTAAATTGTTAGGCTATGTGTGTCTCCTTTTTTCCTCCTAAAGAGCTCTAACTCTTTGCAAAACAGAATTTGGCTTTTACATACCTATTACCTCATCTAGTGTGTGAAGAATGCAAGACACCAACATTTATTAGTTATTTGTACCTCTAGTGAACAGCACTGGGCCTAAATCAATAAATGGGTTTTGAACCTTTCTACTCAACCAAAATGTAAATAAAACAGCTGTATTCATCCACTCTCACACTGCTATAAAGACCTACCTGAGACTGGGTAATTTAGAAGAAAAGAGATTTGACTGACTCACAGTTCCACAGGCTGTACAGGAAGCATGGCTGGGGAGGTCTCAGGAGACTTACAATCGTAACGGAAGGGCAAAGGGGAAGCAAGCACCGAATTCTCATGGCAGAGCGGGAGAGAGGATGAAGGGGAAGTGCTACACACTCTGATGAGAACTCACTATCACAAGAACAGCCAGCGGGAAATCTGCACCCACGATCCAATCACCTCCCACCAGGTCCCTCCCCAAACACTGCGGATTACAATTCAACATGAGATCTGAGTGGGAACGTAGAGCTAAACCATATCAACTGCCAAGTAAAATGTAAAGCACTATGCAAATGTTACTTATTACTTAACAGATGAGGACACTGAAGTCCTTCTCAGTTAAATGATTTGCTCCGGACCATAAAACTAGTCTGTAGAAGAACCAAAACTAAGACCCATATTGCTGAAAGCCTGGGTTCATGCCATTTCTACTGTACTAGGTTGAATGAAAACAAGTAGTCAAATCAAAAAATGGGCCTAAATGGGAGAGAATTACCTTAGGCATTTTTTTAGAATGTTTTAAGTATACAATAAACATCTAAAACATAGAATCTATTTCTTCCATATGTCAAGACATAGCTTTACAATTATGTAAAGATTGTTTCAAAAGCCTCTAATCAAAATCTAACCTATCTTTTAAGAGCTTCAATTTCACAGAGTTATGTATTTCTACTCTGTAGTGTGTTTGAAATGCATAAATGTTTCGGGATGTTTAATGGCATTTAATATAATATAAATTGGCTTTTTAAAAACTTCCTCACGGGAAACCTTCAAAACTCATTACCACAAATATACTAAACTTTTTATTCTTTTTAAACCTGAAAACACTTGACTCCTCAAAAAAAAAAAAAANCCAAAAAGGTGGAGGACCACTGTGCTAACGGATTCTCTCACCAATGAAACTTTTTCTAAATTGTTAGGCTATGTGTGTCTCCTTTTTTCCTCCTAAAGAGCTCTAACTCTTTGCAAAACAGAATTTGGCTTTTTACATACCTATTACCTCATCTAGTGTGTGAAGAATGCAAGACACCAACATTTATTAGTTATTTGTACCTCTAGTGAACAGCACTGGGCCTAAATCAATAAATGGGTTTTGAACCTTTCTACTCAACCAAAATGTAAATAAAACAGCTGTATTCATCCACTCTCACACTGCTATAAAGACCTACCTGAGACTGGGTAATTTAGAAGAAAAGAGATTTGACTGACTCACAGTTCCACAGGCTGTACAGGAAGCATGGCTGGGGAGGTCTCAGGAGACTTACAATCGTAACGGAAGGGCAAAGGGGAAGCAAGCACCGAATTCTCATGGCAGAGCGGGAGAGAGGATGAAGGGGGAAGTGCTACACACTCTGATGAGAACTCACTATCACAAGAACAGCCAGCGGGAAATCTGCACCCACGATCCAATCACCTCCCACCAGGTCCCTCCCCAAACACTGCGGATTACAATTCAACATGAGATCTGAGTGGGAACGTAGAGCTAAACCATATCAACTGCCAAGTAAAATGTAAAGCACTATGCAAATGTTACTTATTACTTAACAGATGAGGACACTGAAGTCCTTCTCAGTTAAATGATTTGCTCCGGACCATAAAACTAGTCTGTAGAAGAACCAAAACTAAGACCCATATTGCTGAAAGCCTGGGTTCATGCCATTTCTACTGTACTAGGTTGAATGAAAACAAGTAGTCAAATCAAAAAATGGGCCTAAATGGGAGAGAATTACCTTAGGCATTTTTTTAGAATGTTTTTAAGTATACAATAAACATCTAAAACATAGAATCTATTTCTTCCATATGTCAAGACATAGCTTTACAATTATGTAAAGATTGTTTCAAAAGCCTCTAATCAAAAATCTAACCTATCTTTTAAGAGCTTCAATTTCACAGAGTTATGTATTTCTACTCTGTAGTGTGTTTGAAATGCATAAATGTTTCGAGATGTTTAATGGCATTTAATATAATATAAATTGGCTTTTTAAAAACTTCCTCACGGGAAACCTTCAAAACTCATTACCACAAATATACTAAACTTTTTATTCTTTTTAAACCTGAAAACACTTGACTCCTCAAAAAAAAAAAAATGTGTATATTACCTTATACAACAACAACAAAAGCTTTTCATGAGTTACAGCAAGCCTATGGTTAAAATTATCAAGATACACATTTTTAAAATTAAGCAAAAAATTAAACATAGATACATATATAACTTCTGTAAAAATCAGAGAGCTAATGAAACATATTCTGGTATTTCACACATGCCAAGGTTACTAGTAAGCATACTTTTTATGGCTTGTCTTTGGTATATGACCATAGTTGTTCAGCAATCCACATTATTAATACTGAATAGTAGTCATGGAAATTATAACTTATCCACCAAAATATAACACTGAATAGAGAGGTAGGGTAATTTTATATTAAGTAAGTAGTAAGTCCTCCAAGACTTACTACTCTTAAAACAAATTAAGAATTTAGAATCCATTGTCAGCTCCCTAAATCATCACATAATTTTGTTTCTTCTCTATAGTAAATGAAGCTCACTACATATAAATATGTACAAATAGAATATGCAAATTATACATAGTCAGACAAGATCCAAAAGTTTCTAATAATGTAATCTAAGCTGTCCGTTACTCTGAGAAAGCTTACTATTACTATGGTTGATATATGCAGTATATACATAATCAAAGCAACTATACAGTTAAGCTCTCACATCAGAACAGGATTATGCCGTCAGAGCAACATCCAGGATAAGAAGCCAAAAAATTGGCTGTTTCAGCTCAACATTTATCAAAGGCTTGTAGGTGCCAAAAGCTATTCTAGGCACTTGGAATATTTCAAGATGAATATATTAAAACTCCTGTCCTTGAGGAGTTTACTCCTCAAGGAGAAAGGCAACTGCAACTACTCTTCTCCCAAATAGTAAAAACTGACTAATTAAATGTAACTCCCAAGTATAGGATACCATGGCTGGATTATCTACAAAGAAGTTTCATCAAACTTAAAAGATAGTTTAAAATACTGTGAAAAAATCAGTTACTGAACGTGTATGATACCAGGACTTGAGCTGTGTTTGTGAGTCTGATCACAAAAATCAGAAATTTAAGTCACATACACTATATTATAGAGCCCCAAAAGGACTCAATGAATACTAACCTAATAGATTTTACTCATAATGTAACCAGAAGAGTCAAGAGAAACTTTTATCACCCACTAGAATACAGGAGAGTTTTACCTTTTTCCTAATTCTAGTACCACTACCATTAATTACTATAATTTGTTACCAGCTCAGGTGCCAACTCTGTGATCCGGCCAATGCTGAGTAAGAATCAGCACTTAAATAGACAAAATCTCTATCCTTTACAACTCAGACTCAGTTACAATCACTGGAATATGTCTAATTAATCCGCAACTTAATTCTATGCCTTCATCTTTTCCTACATGTTTCCCAAAGAAAAAGTACAGATTAGCTTTTGAAGGTCCTTCTTTAATATCTATGCTGACAATCAGATAATTTGTTTTATGACTTTTAAAGCAACCTGTCAAGCAATAAAATGGATCCAAAAAAAAAGGCCAACAGAAACAACAAACAGCAAAGAATAGGCACAAAAAGAACATGAAACAGACAACACAAATATGAAGACAGCCTACCTAATAGTCAAAATAAACATCATCCCCACAGTAAAAAACAGCATTTATTGTGCTTTCTTTATGTAAGAGTGAATATGCAATAAAGACTCAATTAATTAATCAACGATTTACTAAACAGACAGCAAACTACCTGAGAAAATATGCAAATTTTCAAATAAGAGGTAACATTTTCAGCTGGGACTTCATGGATGCAAGTTCACTAGGCAAAGACTGGGGGTAGGGATAACACTAAAAGAAAGAAGAGGACAAGGCAAGGGCATACATATCATCACCAAAATATGAAGCCAGTTCTTATTCTAGGAGCCAGTTCTCATTGTAACACTGAAGTGGAAAGTACCTGATAAAACAGTGACAAGGTATGAAAGTGTACAGGCAGAAAGGAGGTAACATATAAACTCTGTTTATACATCAGGGTAAAAAATTTGAACTTAAAAGTTTTGTTTAAAAGACATGTAACTTAATTGGACTTGCTCTTTCCTGTGCCTTTTATTTTCAGTTTTCAAGGAAACATTTGTTCAAAAATAAACAATAGTCAATAATTCAGAATCAAGAACGCTTTATCCCTAATAAGATTTCTCTCAAAGACAAGCACAATTCCACACACACAAAAAATACATTACTTAGGTGGTCCTCCAAGACTTACTACTCTTAAAACAAATTAAGAATTTAGAATCCATTGTCAGCTCCCTAAATCATCACATAATTTTGTTTCTTCTCTATAGTAAATGAAGCTCACTATATATAAATATGTACAAATAGAATATGCAAATTATACATAGTCAGACAAGATCCAAAAGTTTCTAATAATGTAATCTAAGCTGTCCGTTACTCTGAGAAAGCTTACTATTAATATGGTTGATATATGCAGTATATACATAATCAAAGCAACTATACAGTTAAGCTCTCACATCAGAACAGGATTATGCCGTCAGAGCAACATCCATATGGGTCCACTTGAGCACCAATCCAACCTTGTTCTCAACCTATATTTTATAGTGTTTATTAACAATTTAAAGATAAGCACAAAACAATAATTTCAGTGATCATGTTTTTACATCTTTTTTAGATTTATAAAGGTTAAAGTTGTCAATAAGGTTTTACATCCAGAGATCATACATGAATTCATTTAAGTGAATATAATAATAAGAAAAGTCAAGTCAAGGATTCCACCTGACATACCCAAATGACCAAGAGTAAAAAGAGATGCAAGCAAATTAGTAAACCAGTATCTGAGATACTCACTGCAACTAACAGGCCCCAAACACAAAGCATGAGTTTCAAGGACAAGTTAAAACTCCTAAAAAGAGATTAAGAGAAATAACTGGGGTACTAGGCAAGAATGATACAAAATGTCAAACAGGATTATTAACTGGATTACAAAAAAAGGTACGTGGATAGAAAATAAATAAGCAAATGACTAATTGGTAAAATCAAGGAACAGGGTCAGAGGAGTACCAATGGCAAAAGTTGCTATGGTGAATAACAAAAATATACAAGATACAGCATTCTTAGATACTACCATTAGCCTACTTGAAAACATAACAACAAAAGATCATTCATATTAGCAGTAAAAATGACAAAGCTCCTAGAAGCAAATCAAATTTAAAATGTATACGTTTTTTGTTTTTTGTTTTTTTTTTTTGGAGACGGAGTTTCACCCTGTCGCCTCGGCTGGAGTGCAGTGGTGCAATTTCGGCTCATTGCAATGTCTGCCCTGCAGGTTCAAGCGATTCTCCTGCCTCAGTCTCCCGAGTAGCTAGGATTATAGGCGCCCGCCATCAAACCCAGCTAATTTTTTTGTATTTTTAGTAGAGATGGGGTTTTGCCACGTAGGCCAGGCTAGTCTTGAACTCCCACCACCACACCCAGCTAAGTTTTTTGTATTTTTAGTAGAGACAGGGTTTTGCCATGTTGGCCAGGCTAGTCTCAAACTCCTGACCTCAGGAGATCCACCTGCCTTAGCCTCCAAAAGTGCCAGGATTACAGCCATGAGCTACCGCACCCAGCCTAACGATTTTCAAGGAGATTTAAAAATGCATTTAAATACAAAAAAGAAGAACTGAACACAAAGATATTCTATGATCATGGATTGGAAAATATCAGTTAACACAAATTATGAGTTAAACCTAATTCCAATCACAAACCCAGCAAGACTTTTTGTGGAGCTTGACAACTTATTCTAAAACTTATATGAGGCCAGGCATGGTGGCTCATGCCTGTAATCCCAACACTTCGGATGACCGGGTGGATCCACCTCAGGTCAGGAGTTTGAGACCAGCCTGGCCAATGTGGCGAAACCCGATCTCTACTAAAAATATAAAAATTAGGTGGGTGTGATGGCAGGTGCTTATAATCCCAGCTACTAGGGAGGCTGAGGCATGAGAATCACTTGAACCTGGGAGGCGGAGGCTGCAGTTAGTCAAGATCACACCATTGCACTCCAGCCTGGGCAACAAGAACAAAACTCCGTCTCAAAAAATAAATAAATAAAACATATATGAGAGATCAAGGAAAACAAAGACAAGGGAATTGCATCCCAAATATCAAACATGCCACCATATAATTAAGAACATATTTCTGTTGCAGAAGCAGGCAAATAAATCTCTGCTAGAACAGAGACCAAATATAAAGCCAAATATATACATAACCTTAGTAGGACAGGCTTATAAGCCAGTTAAAAAGGGATAGAAAATTGTGTTAGGACAATTAGATTTCCACACAGAAAAAAAAAAAAAAAAAAAGAAGTGCTGTATACCCCTATCTCATATCATATACAGAAATAAACTCCAGCTAGATTAAAGACGTAGGTAAAAAACCAGCCTGTTGCAAGACAAGAGTGACACCATTTCGAAGCAAAACCACCATAATGACAGGAGTTTGGCTCCAGCAGTAAAGTCTTTAAACAACTGCCTGTAGCATAGATAACCCCTCATAAAGATGTTTATCTAACCTCTCCAGTGGTCACGAATAGCAAGAAAGTCTGAGGTGTCACCAGCTGCACATGTTTTACCAAAACAGCTTGCTATATAAAGGATATTTTGGGGAGCGTGGATGTGGGAATACACCACCTTTTGGCTACGCAAAACATTATTTCTGTAAGTCTGTAATAAATGTCTTTTTATAAGAAACTGGATTTGTCAGCAACTTTCTTCAGCCTCTCAGCTCCCTTAGCCTTTGAGGGTAGCTTTGCATATGTTTGCTCATAGCAGAACAGAACTGCTAATAACAAAACTTGTACTATTTGAAAGAGCTCCACTTCTGGTAATGATAAACTAGATAATTCAGACCACTCTCCTGCTGAAAGAACTAAAATGTCTGGACAAAATACATTTAAAAGTCTATGTTAAGGCTAATGAAGACACAAGGCTAATGAAAACAAAATATTAGAAAAAAGAAAAAGAAAGAGGTGAGCCTAGCAATAAGGGCTGCTTTTCTCCAAGAGGCATCTATTAATTACAGAACAGAGGCCAAGAGGCTAAGAAGCAGAGCAGACCTTTTGAATGACTTACAAGATGAGAAGGTCAAAAACTGGAAATCAAAACCTACCAAGAAACTGCGAAGCCCTATAATGCCAAAGGACCATATCCTAGATGTAAAGGAGGATCAACCCTCAAAAGTACAGTCATGTGTCACCTGACAACATGGATACATTCCAAAAAAGGCATTATTAGGCAATTTCATCATTGTGTGAACATCACAGAGTGTGTTTACACAAACCTAGATGGTATAGCCTACTGCTCCTAGGCTACAAACCTGTATAGCATGTTACTGTACAGAATGCTGTAGGCAGCAGTAACACAATGGTATTTGTGTATCTAAACACATCTAAACATAGAAAAAGTACAGTAAAAACACGATACTATAATTTTATGGTACCACCATTCTATATGCAGTCCATCATTGATGGAAACATCATTATGTGGCACATAACTGTACTAAAGCCCAGATTCAAATTATCTCTAACCCTAATTGAATTAAAGTGATCCAGGATTGCTAGTTCTAGTCACCAGATAGAAACAAACAAAAACCTTAAGTAAAATACATCAATATTCAGAAGTTCAAAAAACCTCTATCACGTTTTATGCAATGTTTAGCACTCTATCAAAGATCACAAGGCATAGACAAAAACAATAAAAAACAAGAGAAACAATATAAAATAGAGACACACAGGAGATTAACATTTAAAGATTAGCAGACAGAATTAGACTATAATTAATATGTTCTAGGATATGAGCCTAAGAAACAAAGTGAGACCCTATCTCTCCAAAAAATCAAAAAAATTAGCCGGGCATGGTGGCACATGACTGTGGTTCCAGC
This sequence comes from Rhinopithecus bieti, assembly GCF_001698545.2. Classification (NCBI taxonomy): domain Eukaryota; kingdom Metazoa; phylum Chordata; class Mammalia; order Primates; family Cercopithecidae; genus Rhinopithecus; species Rhinopithecus bieti. The sequence goes on from NW_016803103.1 coordinate 404,134, forward strand.
TACTCAGGAGGTTGAAGTGGGAAGATCACTTGAGCCCAGGAGGTTGAGGCTATAGTGAGCCATGATCACACCACTGCACTAGAGCCTGAGTGACAGAGCAAGACCCTGTCTCAAAAGAAAACAAAAAATAAAATAAATTATGTTCTGGAATATAAAATACAAGATTTCTGGATAATATCTTTAAAAGGCTAAAAGGAATCACTAACCTAGAATTCTTTACCCAGCAAATATACTGTTCAGAAGTGAAGTGAGGGTCAGGCATAGTTGCTCACATCAGTCATCCCAGCACTATGGGAAGCCAAGGCAGGAGAATTGCTTGAGACCAGGAGTTGAAGACCAGCCTGGGCAATACAGCCAGACCCCATCTCTACAAAACAAAATTGTTTTAATTAGCCAGGCATGATGGCATGCTCCTGAAGTCCCAGTTACTCAGGAGGCTAAGGCTGGAGGATCGCTTGAGCCCAGAAGTTCAAGGTTGCAGTGAACTGTGATCACATCACTACATTCTAGCCTGGGCAAAAGAGCGAAAACCTGTCTTAAAAAAAGGAAAAAAGAAAACATGAAGTAAAATAACAACATGTTCACCAAAAAAAAACAAAACAAAACAAACAAACAAAAAACCCCAGGTATTATCATCATACCCACACATAAGAAAATACTAACAGATATTCTTCAGGCAACTGGGAAATGCAGAAAGAAATAAAGAACAATAAAAAGCATAAATATATGAGTAAATATAAACATTTACAATATAAAATAACAAGAATTCCTTGTTCTATTTCAAATGTATACAGAATTTAAAAAAACAAAGCAGATCACAAAAAAGCAACAGACCATACAAGCTCTTAAAAACACACTGCCGTATTCTTAGGAAAAGATTGTTTCATGACCATGAAAACAGTGACTAGAGTGAGTTTTACACCTGTTTAATCAAAGACGACTGTTATACTCATCAAATTTTTGAAAGCTAGTCAATCAGTAATAGTCATGCTTCTGAAATTCAGACAATCAAGAGTATCCTTCAGTGAACAAAGGCTTACAACGTCCAGATACTTTTTAAATGGAATGTTACATATCTTTATATTATTAACCTTAACAATAATGGTACTCTTTTGAATAATAAATAAATGAAGAAAATGTTCTTGCACTAGAAAAGAAAGATACAAATATTTTTGAGACTTAATAGGAGCTGTCATCAAGGCAACACTCAGAAACAATATACCTACAGCTGCTAATCAATCTCTTGTGCAGCTCTGGGCTCCTTTTCATATACGGAAATTAGACTATTACCATGTCATCCCAGAACCCAGGGTACCTGTTGTGTGAGACGAACAACTATGCTATTCCAAGTGTACGACTCCCCAACATGCTCAGTGGACTGTGTCTTATAACAAAGAATATAAACAGATAAAATCTTTTCTTTGATAACTGACAAAGAGTTTTCTGAAGATAATGATCTGATCCATACCTATCTTTAAGAACTATAGTATGCCTTCACAGTTGTAATTATTGGCAACAAGAATTAAACTTCTTGGATCAAATACTTCATATCTACTCAAAATTGTAACATTAACACTTAAAACTAAGAAAATGGAGATGTTTAAAATTTTCCATTTCACACCCTTTTACTTCATATTCCTACTTGATAACTTTAAATACCAAATGCACTGAGTTTAGCCCTGAAATGATATTAAAACTCTTCTCTAACTGGGATATAATTACTTTCCATTGAAGCATTGTTCTGCCACTCAAGAGTCATCTGATTTACATAAATGCTAGTTAAGCACCATAGAAATTCTAAAATATATCATTAGAATGTCACAGATCACTTAATCTACTCTGTCAAAACAGGGATTATTTCAATTTCTGTTTCACTTCTCTTACAAGAAATCCTATTTACTTTCCTTTCTCTAACAGGGAAAAAAAAAGTAAAATAAACTTACAGTGTACTTGCCCAAATCAAACTTTAAAATGATTCTGGTTAACCACAAATTGAAGTATGTTTTTCATGAATGTATTCTGAAACATGGCGACAAACATATAATAATGTTACTGCTAACAGAATTACAAATTATTTCAACTGATTACTCTTCTTATTAAAGAAAAAAAAGGTTTCACTTTGGTCACAACAAAATTGTCCAATAAAGCTAGATACACTACTAGCTTAAAGTAAACAATTTTGTAAAGTAGCACTTCTACTTAGAGTTAAACATGACCATCAAAAAGCTTTCATTAAGCAATACATTTCAACCTAAGCTAAATTTAAGAAATATGTAATTACTGTCTATCACTTTCACACTCCTGACAGAGATATTTGGAAAATAAATACAAAATGTTTATATATTTTTTAAATCAGAAGTATATAATTTCTTGCAAATAATTACCAGCCAAATTATAATATAAGAAATTTAAGATAATACATGAATATATAAACTTTAATAAATTCTAGCCAAATTTATGAACTCACCTTATTAAACAAAACACACATACACTGATTCAAACATGAAAAGAGAAGTACCATGATAGTTTCTCTGTGAACCAACAAAAATTACTCCTAATAATATAAACCAATCATGTAATTCCTAAATTGTCACAGAAAAGGTATGGAAGCTGTCCCCTACACCTCCTACTAGATATCTTACACAATTAAAACCTTTTCTTTTTTCCATGCTAATTATTTCTTTGTAAACAAAATGCCAATAGTCCAGATTCTAAAAGTATGAATCCTTTAAAAATGAGATTAGCAAAACTATTTTAAAAAACTTACTGTCTTGTTCGTAAATCCTAATTATGTCTGAGACAGAGCCCAGCGCCACAGTACTTCCATAACAATCCAGAGGTCTGTATTCTAAAATAACTGCCATAGTACTTTACAACATATGGCTAAAAGAAAATACATAAACATTAAATTTAGTTAATTCCCAAAGAAATTTTTTTCTTAATCCCAATGCAAAGTATTTTCAACCATTTCATAATGTTCCAATAAGTTAAATAATAGTAAATGTCTATTGTACATCAAATTCTCAATATCTGGAGTTCACGCAACTTATGCATAATTAGACTTTAATTTATGGTGAAATTTAACAAGGATTACAAACCAGAAGAGGACCAAATGTTTTGAGTGTTCTGAAGAAATAAGGACTTCATTTTGGCAAAGAAATTACTACTTAACATGAAGGAACTAAATGAAAATTTTTCCCTTTAACTAAAGCCATTTTAAATATAATAGTCTTCTAAAGGATTTTGCATTCAGTCAAATATTAATCAACTCTAAAATAATCTATATGCAATGAGGCCAAAAGAGTTATTTTAAATTTCTTTCATTCTGGCTTTTGAAAATTCTAGAGAAAAAAAATTATAACTGTTTCTGCTTAAATTTATAGAATTAAAATATTAGCAATTTAATTTCTAAACTGTGGTCTTAAGTCTTCCAGAGCAGAATAAACTATGTTTATAGCCAAGCTGTCTTCAGGAAGATTTAGAAAGGGACAAATGACCATCAGCAATAATGTATATCATGGATAAACTACATATACTGATGTATGAGAAATCTTACCTATCTCAAAGAGGCAGAATACCAAATTCAAAAAATACATAGAGATAGGAAATACAAGACAGCAGAAACTAGAACACAACTTTAACGCTACAAGAGCTCAAATGAGGAAATAACATTGGAATCATCCAAAGAGAACTTTGTGGAAGGGAGTGGGATTTGAATGAGATTTTGAAAGAAAAGTTTAAACTCCAAAATGTAGACGAAGAGGGATAAGAAAATTCTAGAAAAGAGAAAGGCCATGAACAAAGGTACACAAATAGAAAGAAAAAAACCAAGTATGGCATGTAAGAGCACAACTTGTTCAAATAAATACTTCTATGTAGTAGTAGCTACAATCAAAAACAGTAGCTATTTTGCTGGGCACCAATGTAAGAAAAATAAGACAAAAAAACAAATAAGGAAAAAAAAATAAATTGAAAGTATGATAAAAGAACATGTAGAGACTACCAATTGTGGAGGTTAAGAGAAGACTGTCGGGGAAGACTTCTCAGTATAGCCTTTAAAATTTTAGCTATGCTCTGTCATTGAGGCAGTAATAAATAGCCTACCATCCAAAAAAGAGAAAAAAACACTCAGGACCAGACAGACTCAGGGCTGAATTCTAGCAGATATACAAAGAAGAGCTGGTACCATTCCTGCTGAAACTATTTCAAAAAATTGAGAAGGAAATGCTCCCTAACTCATTCTATGAAGCCAGCATCATTCTGATACCAAAACCTGACCGAGATACAACAAAAAAAGAAAATGTTAGGCCAATATCCTTGATGAACACTGATGCAAAAGTCATCAACAAAACATTAGCAAACCAAATCTAGTGGCACATAAAAAACCCAACCCACCACAATCAAGTAGGCTTTCCCTTTGGGATGCAAGGTTGGTTCAACATATACAAATCAATAAATTTGACTCATCACATAAACAGAACTAAAGACAGAAACTACGTGATTATCTCAATAGATACAGAAAAGGCTTTCAATAAAATTAGACGTCCATTCACATTAAAAACTCTCAACAAACTAGGTATTGAAGAAACATACCTCAAAATAGTAAGAGCCATATATGAAAAACCCACAGCCAACTATCATACTGAATGGGCATAAGCTGCAAGCATTCCCCTTGAAAAGCGGCATTAAGACAAGGATGCACTCTCTCACCATTCCTATTTAACATAATATTGGAAGTCCCAGCAAGGGCAATCAGGCAAGAGAAAGAAAGAAAGGTCATCCAAATAGGAAGAGAGGAAGTCAAACTATCCCTGTTTGCAGATGACAAGATCCTATATTTAGAAAACTCCATAGCCTCAGCCCAAAAGCTTCTTAAGCTGATAAACAACTTCAGCAAAGTCTCAGGATACAAAAGTAATGTGCAAAAATCACTAGCATTCCTATACACCAACAACAGTCAAGCTGAGAGCCAAATCGGGAACTAACTCCCATTCACAACTGCCACAAAAAGAATAAACTACATAGGAAGACAGCAAACTAGGGAGATGAAAGGTCTCCACAAGGAGAACTATGAAACACTGCTCAAAGAAATCAGAGATGACATAAAGAAATGTGAAAACATTCCATGCTCAGGGATAGAAATAATCAGTATCATTAAAAAGAGGCTGGGCACGGTCGCTCACGCCTGTAAAACCCAGCACTTTGAAAGGATCACTTGAGGTCAGGAGTTTGAGATCAGCCTGGCCAACATGGTGAAACTCCCATCTCTACTAAAAATACAAAAATTAGCTGGGCATGGTGGCACGTGCCTGTAATGCCAGTTACTCGGGAGCGTGAGACAGGAGAATCACTTGAACTCGGAAGGCGGAGGTTGCAGTGAGCTGAGATTATGCCACTGCTCTCCAGCCTGGGCAACAGAGCAAGACTCCATCTCAAAAAATAATAATAATTAAAAAAAAAACAAAATATATATGTGCGTGTATATATGTATACACACACACACACATCATTAAAATGGTCATACTGCTCAAAGCAACTTATAGATTCAATGCCATTCTTATTAAAACTACTATTTGAGATTCAGCACAGAACTAGAAAAAATTATTTTGAAATTCATATGGAACCAAAAAAGAGCCTGAATAGCCTAAGCAAAAAGAACAAATCTGGAAGCATCACGCTACCCGACTTCAAAATATACTACAGGGCTACAGTAACCACAACAGCATGGTTATGATACAAAAAAAGACACACAGACAAATGAAACAGAATAAAGAACCCAGAAATAAGACCACACAACTACAACTATATGATCTTTGACAAACCTGACAATAACAGGCAATGGATAAAGGATTCCCCATTCAATAAATGGTGCTGGGATAACTGGCTAGCCATATGCAGAAGATTTGAAACTGGACCCCTCCCTTATATCATGTACAAAAATTTAACTCAAGATGGATTAAAGGCCTAAATGTAAAACCCAAAAATATAAAACCCTGGAAGACAATCTAGGCAATACCATTCAGGACATGGGCAAAGATTTTATGACAAAGACACCAAAAGCAATCACAACAAAAGCAAAAATTGGCAAATGGGATCTAATAAAATCAAAGAGCTAATGTACAGCAAAGAAACTAGCAAGAGAGTAAACAGACAACTTACAGAATGAGAGAAAATTTTTGAACAAACTATGCATCCAATAAAGGTCTAATATCCAGCAGCTATAAGGAACTTAAACAGATCCACAAGAAAAAAAAAAAAAAACCCTATTAAAAAGTGGGCAAAGGACATGAACAGATACTTTTCAAAAGAAGACCTACATGTGGCCAACAAGTATATGAAAAAAAGTTCAACATCACTGATCATTAGAGAAATGCAAATCAAAACCACAATGAGATACCATGTTACACCAGTCAGAATGACTATTATTAAAATGTGTAAAAAAAAAAAAAAAAAAAAAAACAGATGCTGGCAAGGTTGTGGAGAAAAAGGAATGCTTACATACTGTTGGTGGGAGTGTAAATTAGTTCAACCATTGTGGAAGATAGTGTGGCAATTCCTCAAAGATCTAGAGACAGAAATATCATTCAACCTAGCAATCCCATCACTGGATATATACCCAAAGGAATATAAATTTTTCTATTATAAAGACACATGCATGCTTATGTTCATTGTAACTAGCACTCTTCACAATAGCAAAGACACGGCATCAACCTAAATGCCTATCAATGATAGACTGTATAATGAAAATGTGGTACATATATACCATGGAATACTATGCAGCCACAAAAAAGAACAAAGTCATGTCCTTTGCAGAGACATGGACGGAGCTGGAGGCCATTGTCCTTAGCAAATTAACACAGGAACAGAAAACCGAATGCTGCATGTTCTCACTTATAACTGGGAGCTAAATGAGGAGAACACATGGACACACAGAGTGAACAACACACACTGGGGCCTATCAGAAGGTGGAGGGTGGAAGGAGGGAGAGGATCAGGAAAAATAACTAATGGGTACTAGGCTTAATACCTGGGTGATAAAATAATCTGTACAACAAACCCCCATGACACAAGTTTACCCATGTAACAAAGCTGCACATGTACCCCTGAACTTAAAATAAAAGTTAAAAATAAATAAATAACAAAATATCAATCATCTAAAAAATAAAGTTAAAATTTTCCATTATAATTAAATTTTGTATTAAAAACAAAGCCAATAAATACAAAAAAAAATTAACTATGTCTTGAAGTCAAAGGTAGAACAGAGTGGTTGGAGCTAAAAGGCCTGAATTCAAACCTGTTTTATCCCCACTGCTACTCCATTACCTCTTACACAGACTTGCTCCCCACCGGTCTCCTTGTCTTAGTTTTCTCCCCCGTTCTAATCTATGATACATACAGTTGACAAGGTACCTTACTTTAAAACAAAAGTAAAATAAGCTGATCATACTGTTCTCCTAGTTAAACAAAAATACCCCAATCATTCTCCATTACCCAAAGGAAAAGGTCTTATCTGCTTCATATCACATACAAGTTATTTCAAAGTCTACCTTGTTACACCATATCCTCTGATTTACTGCTCCAATTCCTCATAACCTTAAGTTTTCCAGACAGTACTCAGCTTTGCCAGGTCTTGGGAAGTGAAAGTACACATATTTGGAGTTCAATAATGTTCACTGAACCATTCTAAGAAAAGTGCTTGGTTTACAAAAACTAATGAAACTAAATACAGACTTTAGAACTGCGACATATGGGAAAACGTAAAAAAAAAAAAAAAAAAAATTCATTTACATGTACTCCTTTGAGTGGAGCCTACGTGGAAACTTTTATAGGGAGTAGTGTTCCTATACCTGGCTGTGCATCAGAGCCACCTGTGACCCAAGCCCATATTCCTTTGAGGTTCTGATTCAGTAGGTTTTTAAAAGCTCTACCGGTGACTCTGATATAGACCCAGAGTTAAGCTTCACTCCACCAGTGAACAGACTGTATATCCTTCAGAAAACAAACAAACAAAACTCTTTCTCTATTTTTTTTTTTTCCTGAGACAGAATCTCACTCTGCCACCTAGGTTGGAGTACAGCGGCACCATCTCGGCTCACAGCAATGTCTGCCTCCTGGGTTCAAGTGATTCTCATGCCTCAACCTCCCAAGTAGCTGGGATTACAGGCCTGTGTCACTATGCCCAGCTAATTATTATAGTTTTGCTAGAGAGGGGGTCTTGCCATGTTGGCCAGGCTCGTCTTGAACTCCTGGCCTCATGTGTTCCGCCTCCCTCGGCCTCCAAAAGTGCTGAGACTACAGGCATGAACGACCATGCCCGGTCAAAAAAAAACTCTTTAAATATGAATTTTCTCATTCAAAATTTTGAAAAGTGTTAAGTAACAATGAATTCAAGATTACGTTCACTGAAAAGCACACAAACAAATGTACATTTTTCTTGCCATACACTAATCAGCAATGCTAAGAGTAGAAGTGACAACTCACGAAAATTAGGAATTCTAACCTGGGCAGCTACCTGAAAAAACAGCCCTATCTCTCCATAAGAGTAAGTCAAGAGAAAAAGTTGGCAAAAGGTAAAATTCTCTTCAAAAAAATAATTCATGGCCCATCTAATACCCATGTAAGTAGACGGATCCAAGTCCAACACCTCTACAACATAAAACATGGCCTCACTAACTTTAACCCAGTGAAGTATTTAAGCAACTAGAACTAAACAGCCACATGCATTCACTGACCCTCTACTTGGGCCAGGCATTTGACCAGATGTTCAGTATGCACTGGTGAAACACACATCCACAATTTGGTCCCTCACACAGAATACACCAGCATGAATACACAGGAATTAAGGAAGTAAACTCACAAATAAATATGATTACTAACCACGGCAAGAAAAGAAGAAAGGGTGCTATAAGATAAACTGGCTGTGACTTTATTTTGTATTCACTATTTCTGCAAATAAAATTGTTCCTAGTTCATATGCAGGAATGGAATGCATTCGTATTCCATGGTAGCCTCTGAGACTTGGAAGGCACTGGAGTATGTGAAAAACCTTTGAAGGGTAGGTAAGTGAGCTTTAACAATAAAATGTCCTTTCTCCATTGAACGGCTGTGAATTACAAAATCCACAGATTGGAAAAGAAGGAAATGCTTAAACTCCAGAGTTCATATGTATACAGTGGCCATCCTCTGATACTTTCTATGTCGGCACCTTTTATACTGTAAAGCACTTATTACACCTTGTAAGGACTTTGTCATTGACTTTTATCTGCCTTCCCTAGAAGAATAGAAGCTCCATAAAGATAGGTACCTATCTGTCTTGCTTTGCATTTTATCCTCAGTAGCTCTCTTCTCATATATACAAACTGAAGGAGCAGGCAGGGAACGGTGGCTCACGCCTGTAATCCCAGCACTCTGGGAGGCTGGGGCAGGCGAATCACGAGGTCAAGAGATCGAGACTATCCTGGCCAACATGGTGAAACCCTGTCTCTACTAAAAATACAAAAAAAAATTAGCTAGGCGTGATGGCGCGGGCCTATAATCCCAGCTACTCAAGAGGCTGAGGCAAGAGAATCGCTTGAACCCGGGAGGCAGAGGTTACGGAAAGCCAAGATCACACCACTGCACTCCAGCCTGGCCAAAGAGTGAGGCTCCGTCTCAAAAAATATATATAAAGTTAAAATAAATAAATAAATTAATAAATAAAAGAACCAATGAATAAATAAATCACACAAAAAAACTAAGACAGGACCTAATTTAGGACTCTCCAAGGGAATAATATTTAAGCTAAAATGCAAAACTTAATTAGAAGTTAGCCAGATAACTAAGCACCAAGAACTGCCCTGCAAAGGCCCTGAAAGACAGAACAAAGCACGGTCAAATAATTGAACGATTAGCAGGCCTAGGATAAAGTGAGTAAAGGATACAGTAGGACATAGTGGAGGTGCATATGTAAGCAGAAGCCTGACCATGAAGGGCCTCAAAACCAAGGTAAAGAGACTGGGCTATATTTGAAATACAGGAAAAAATCAGTGAAGAATTTTAAGCAGAGGAGTAACAGGATGTAAAGTTTCTGTGGTTGCTGAATGAAAGCTAGATTGTAGGGAAGCAGATGTGAATATAGAGAGACCAATTAAAAAGTAGTGTTAGTCCATGCAGAGATTATATTAAGCATATCTTTTTATTTTCTGTATTCTTGATGCTTTGACATCTGGGACCTTGCTAAAACTGAAGCGACTGCCCCTCTCAGGGTTAGCTAATTTCTAGAGACAGCAAACTAACTCCCATGGAAGGATGTCTTTTATAGGCACACCAACCTATCTAGAGCCCAAACCTCCAACCACCTCTATGGTTACAGTCTAGGGTCAACTTTTCCCCTGCCCAAATTGCCCCAGGGCCAGATACTAGACAACCAGAGAAAGTCCTATGCCCCAGAACCCACTTGAAATACTCAAAGTAGCCAATCCTAAACCTGTTTTACCCTGTCTCACCTGTCCCTTCCCACAGAAACCACATAAAGATTCTTGCCCACTTTTTCCCCCTCACTTTCTCTGCCTCCTAACTGACCCTGGTACTTCCCTGTGGAGCCCTCTGTGACACAGCACTCCTCCTTCTCTTGTGAGCTGTATATGTAACAATATATCTTTTCCACAGCAATAGTCTCTTAATCTGTTGGCCTCATGATATGGGAGTAATAATAAAGCATACTTTTTTTGAGACGGAGTCTCACTCTGTCACCCAGGCTGGAGTGCAATGGCGTGATCTCAGCTCACTGCAACCTCTGCCTCCCAGGTTCAAGAGATTCTCCTGCCTCAGCCTCCTGAGTAGCTGGGATTACAGGCACCTGTCACCATGCCCAGATAATTTGTATTTACTAGACACAGGGTTTCACCATGTTGGTCACGCTGGTCTCGAACTCCTGACCTTGTGATCCACCCGGCTCGGCCTCCCAAAGTGCTGGGATTACAGGCATGAGCCACCACGCCCAGCCCTAAAGCATATATTTTAAAAGAGAGATGTTGGTGGCTTGGATTAAAGTGAGTGTAGTAGAAATAGCAAAGAAAACAAATTCAAGAGATGTTTTCAAGGTACACAGAACACAATGTGATAGTAGTACAGACTGGGAAGCTGGGAAACAATAAACAAGTTTTCTTCTGTTTTATTTACTGTGCCTCCCTACAATTGCATACAGAACCTACAACTTAAGACTGGCAAACTAAAGACTAAATTTTAAAGCTGTCATTTTAAAAAATTAAAAAGTGAGGCCAGGCGTGGTGGCTCACACCTGTAATCCCAGCACTTTGGGACGCCGAGGCGGGCAGATCACAAGATTAGCAGTTCGAGACAGCCTGGCCAACATGGTGAAACTCCGTCTCTACTAGAGATACAAAAAATTAGCCGGGCCTGGTGGCACGCGCCTCTAATCCCAGCTACTCGGGAGGCTGAGGCAGAAGACTCTCTTGAACCCAGGAGGCAGACGTTGCAGTGAGCCAAGGTCGCGCCATTGCACTCCAGCCCGGGCAACAAGGCGAGACTCCATCTCAAAAAAAAAAAAAAGAAAATGTTAAAAGTGTTAACACAGCTACCAATAAGCCAATAGGCTCAGACAGTTCAAGACCTGAGACTTCTAAACTCAAGTCTATTTCCACTAACATAGATATGCATTCAAATTCACATTTATTTAATTTTTTTTTAAAGTAATTCAAACAACAAACATTCACTGAACTATTAGCAGACGCTAGGGAGAAAAACGGAAAAACATTAGACTAGTGACAAAGAATAAAGGGCAGTCCAGGCAATGCAGAACCCCTGAAGGAATTTATGTAAGGAAATAATACAATCAAACTAGCATTTAAATATTATCCTGTGCAGGATTGTCAAGGATCAAACATGATATTGTTCATTCTAGCCAGCAAGTTAACTAACTGCAATTATTTAGATGTTCTAACATCTGTTTTTAAACCATCATGTTGATTATTAAAGGCTAGGGAAGAGGGAGAGAGAGTTTCACTCAAAACACTGTACACTCCAGTGTTATATACAGGCAAATCTATAAGATACTGCAGGTTTGATTCCAGACCACCTCAACAAAGCAAGTATCACAATACAGTGAGTTACACAAATTTTTGTTTTCCAGAAAGAGCCCTTGGACCAGGTAGATTCATAGCTGAATTTTACCAAATGTATAAAGAAGAGCTGGTACCAACCCTACTGAAACTATTCCAAGAAAGCCGAGGAGGAGGGACTCCTCCCTAACTCATTCTACGAGGCCAGCATCATTCTGATACCAAAATGTGGCAGAGACAAAATGAAAAAGAAAACTTCAGACCAATATCTCTGATGAACATAAATGCAAAAATTCTCAATAAAAGACTTGCAGACCAAATGCAGCAGCACATCAAAAAGTTAATCCACCACGATCAAGTAGGCTTTACTGCTGGGATGTAAGGTTGGTTCAATATACACAAATCAATAAATGTCATTTGTCACATAAACAGAGGAGATTTTGCAAAATTCTTGAGGGTCCTAATATTTTTGGAATGGGCAATGAGTACTGGCTTCAACTTAAAGTCATGAGAGGCATTAGCCCCTAACAAGAGAGTCAGCCTGTCCTTTGAAGCTAAGCAGTGACTTCTCACTAGCTAGGAAAGTCCTAGATGGCATCTCCTTCCAATAGAAGGCTGTTCTGTCTACATTGAAAATCTGTCGCTTAATGTAGTCACCTTCATCAATTATCTCAGCTACATCTTCTGGATAACTTGCTGTAGCTTCTATATCAGCACTTGCTGCTTCATCTTGCACTTTTACATTATGGAGACAGCTTCTTTGTCTAAGCCTCATGAACCAACCTCTGCTAGCTTCAAACTTTTGTTGCTTCCTCACATCTCTCAACCTTCATAGAGTTGAAGAGAGTAAGGGCATTGCTCGAGATTAGGCTTTGGCTTAAGAGAATGCTATAGCTGGTTTGAACTTCTATTCAGCCCACTCAAACTGTCTCCATATCAGCAATGAGGCTCTTCCACTTTCTTACCACTCATGTGCTCACTGGAGTAGCACTTTTAATTTCCTTCAATAACTTTTCCTTTGCATTCAAGTTTGGCTAGCTGTTTGGCACAAGAACCCTAGCTTTCAGCTTATCTCGGCTTTCAACCTGTCTTCCTCACTAAGCTAAATCATTTCTAGTTTTTTATTTAAAGTGAGAGTTGTGTGACTCTCCCTTTCACCTGAACCCTTACGAACCATTGTAGAATGACTGATTGGCCTAATTTCAATATTGTGTCTCAAGGAATAGGAAAGCCTGAGGAAAGGAAGGGAGATGGGGCCCATGGCCTAGCAGTGGTACAGTCAGAACACACACAACATTTACTTCACCATCTTACAAAGGTGCAGTTCGTGGCACCTCAAAACAATTACAACAGTAACATCAAAGATCACTGATCACAGATCACCATAACACATATAATAATAATGAAAATGTCTGAAATATGGGCAGAATTACCAAAACATGACACAGACACATGAAGCAAGCACAAGCTATTGGAAAAACGGTGCTGACGGACTTGATTTGTTCAGTACAGTTGCCACAAACCTTCAATTAAAAAAAGAAATTCAGCATCTGCAAAGTGAAGAAGTACAACAGAGTAAGGTATACCTGTATATAAATTTTAAGCAATGCAGAAAGTTTTAATTCAGACATATGCCTAAGAATTTTGACTAAGCCAGTATATGGACTCGCAGGTTGTATCAGAACCCAGCAATTCTATACACAGTCATCCCTCAGTATCCATGGCGAACTGGTTCCAGGAACGCCACAGATACCAAAATCCATGAATGCACAAATTCCTTATATTAAATGGCACAGTATTTGCGTATAACTACATACATCCTCCAGTATACTTTAAATCATGTCTAGATTACTTATTACACCTAATACAATGTAAATGCTATGTAAATATTTATTATACTGCATTGGTTTTTTATTTTTTATTTTTATTGCTTTTTTCTTCCCAATATTTCCAATATGCAGTTAGCTGAATCTGCGGATGCAGAATAAGCGGGATACAGAGGGCTAACTGTAGTTTTATTATTTTTGTTATTCTTTTTTTTTTTTAAGAGACAGGGTATCACTCTGTCACCTAGGTTGGAGTGCAGTGGCATAATCATAGCTCACTGTAGCTTCAAACTCTTGGGCTCAAGTGATCCTTCTACCTCAGCTTCCCAAGCAGCTGCAATTATAAGCATGCACACACCTGAACTAATTTTTTTTTTATTTTTTGTAGAGACAGGGTCTCACTATATTGTCCAGGCTACTCTCAAATTCCTGGCTTCAAGTGATCCTCCTGCTTTGGCCTCCCAAAGCACTGGGATTACAGGCGTGAGCCACTGTGCCTGGTTAGTTTTGTCTCTCTTAAATAGGAGTAAGCGGCTATGCCTTTGAAAATTTCACTGCGTGGAAGAACCAGGAACACACAAAGGAAATTACAGACTACACCAGGAAGCAGAGGTGAAATATGATGCCTTAATAACTAGCATGCCAATCACGCACAGGAAGCAGAGGTGAAATATGATGCCTTAATAACTAGCATGCCAATCATGAGCCACATTCTATGCCTTTCTCTTATGCATCTTCTCTCCATTTCATCCTCCTGTCTCATTAATTTTTCCCTTCCCCTATGTAAACACTTTCAATCCAATAAAATGATGTATCTTGTTCTGGTTTTTTTTTTTTTTTTGAGGGGTGGGGCATCTGGGCTTCCTCTCATCTCATACCTAACGATCACACCCTTTCCATTTCCATCTTCATTTCATAGCTCCCTACACTCTTTATCCTAATGATCCTCCTCTAGTATCACAACTCAAAATAGAAAGAGTATTTTAAAAAATGAGAAAACCCAAAGGGGAAAAATGGAGAAAGGACCACATACTCCTATCTAACTGTACGTTACTTAAACACTACCCATGATACAAATTATATGGACTGAATCATTATGTTGAAGCTTCTTATAAAAATCCAAATGTTCTATTCACAACACCCGAAACATGGAATCAATCTAAGTGTCCATCAACAACATCATATAATTAAAGAAAATGGAATACTTTGAAAATACTGCTTGAAAGGTGACTCTTTTTTTTTTTTTTTTTTTTTTTT